>NC_007092.3:3083770-3103770 GCF_000004695.1 Dictyostelium discoideum AX4
GGATTATTGTTATTAGGATTGTTATTATTATTATTATTATTATTATTATTATTATTATTATTATTATTGTTATTATTGTTATTATTAGGATTATTATTTGGATGATTTGGATGATTATTTGGAACTAAATGTCCTGCTTGATTCTGAAATTGTTGTACTAATCCATGTGCCATTCCAGTGTAAAATCCAGGAGGAGGTTGACCCATTCCTTGAGGTGGTGGATAAGCACTCCAATAATATTGTTGTCCATTTGCTACCATATGTTGAGGGATTCCTTGTGGCATTCCCTGTGGTCCTCTGTGAAATTGAATTTGTGCTCCACCTTGCATTTGTGGATATGGAATCCCGTTTACAACCTTTTGAAATTGACCATGTTGTTGCATTAATTGAGGGTTCATACCTTGTTGGTGCGGATGCATATGGAATTGATGTGGATGACCTTGTTGTTGATTTGGATGACCCTGATTTTGACCTTGATTTTGACCTAGATTTTGACCTTGATTTTGACCTTGATTTTGACCTTGATTTTGACCTTGGCCTTGACCTTGATTTTGACCTTGACCTTGACCTTGATTTTGATTTTGATTTTGATTTTGGTTTTGATTTTGATTTTGATTTTGATTTTGATTTTGACCTTGATTTTGGTTTTGGTTTTGGTTTTGGTTTTGGTTTGGGTTTGGGTTTTGGTTTGGGTTTGGGTTTGGGTTTGGGTTTGGGTTTGGGTTTGGGTTTTGATTTTGGTTTTGATTTTGATTTTGATTTTGGTTTGGATTTTGATTCTGGTTTTGGTTTTGGTTTTGGTGATTATTTACGGGTGGGGTTGGTGGTTGGATATTTGTAAAATCTTGAGAACCTTTCTTTTTGATTGGGGATGGTGGTTGAACTTTTCCCACTCTCTTCTCCTCTTCATGATGTTTTATATTTACAGTTGGTGTTGATGGTGATGAGTGAGAAATACCATTTTGTTGACCTTGTGGATTTATTTGTTGATTTTGTTGATTTTGTTGATTTTGTTGTTGCATATGCTGTTGTTGCAATTGTTGCATATGTTGATTATGAATAAATTGTTGATGCATTAATTGCTGATTCTGTTGGTTCATTTGGTTATGCATTTGTGGTGATTGGGGTGGATGTTGATTTTGATTTTGTTGATTGTTAGGATTATTATTACTATTATTAGGATTATTATTATTATTATTATTATTATTATTAGGATTATTAGGATTATTATTATTAGGATTATTATTATTATTACCATTATTATTATTATTAGGATTATTGTTATTGTTATTATTATTACTATTATTGTTGGGATTATTATTATTACTATTATTGTTGGGATTATTATTATTACTATTATTGTTGGGATTATTATTATTATTATTATTATTGTTGTTGTTGTTCATTTGTTGTTGGTGATTCATCTGTTGCTGATGATTCATGTATTGTTGATGATTCATTTGTTGTTGATTGGTCATTTGTTGTAAACTATTAAACTGATTTTGGAATTGATTATAACTATTTTGTTGATTTGGATTTTGATTTGGATTTGGATTTTGATTTTGATTTTGATTTTGATTTTGATTTTGATTTGGATTTGGATTTGGATTTGGATTTGGATTTGGATTTGGATTTGGATTTGGATTTGGATTTTGATTTTGAGGTCCATTTGCATGTGGTGATTGAATGGATTGATTTTGTGGTGATGACATATTTTGACTTGCCATTAATTTAGCCATAACAGCTGCTTGTGTTTGGTTGTTCATTTGTTGTTGATTCATTTGCTGTTGATGTGTCATTTGTTGTTGATTCATTTGCTGTTGATGTATCATTTGTTGTTGTTGTTGTTGATTATTCATTTGTTGTGGATTATTCATTTGTTGTTGATTATTCATTTGTTGTGGATTGTTCATTTGTTGTTGTTGTTGGAAAGGGGGATGACCAAATGGATAAGGTTTTGATTGACTTGGACTTGGCATAGGAACATTTTGACCTTGTGGCCCATTCATTTTTTGTTGGTGGTGCTGTTGTTGTTGTTGCAATTGCATTTGCATTTGCATTTGTAATTGTTGATGTTGTTGTTGATTTTGTGGTTGTGGCTGAATTACCCCATTTGGTAATGATATACTATTTCTTGGTGTTGATGGTTTTGAACTTGGACTACCGCTCATTGGGTCTGATCCATTATGTTGTTCGTTATTATTATTATTATTATTGTTGTTATTTGGATTATCATTTGATGGTAATACATCTTTTTCATCAGTTTGATTTGATGATTTATCTTTTTTATCTTTTTTACCTTTATTTGATTGATTTGGAGTTGATGGTTGTTGTGTATTATGAATTTGTTGTTGAGGTGTATTTGGTTGTTGAGGTGTATGAGGTGTTTGAGGTTGGCCTTGCTGTGGAGTATGAGGTGTATGAGGTGTTTGTGGTTGTTGACCTTGTTGTTGTTGTTGTTGTTGTTGTTGTTGTTGTTGTTGTTGTTGTTGTTGTTGTTGTTGTTGTTGTTGTTGTTGCTGCTGTTGATGAATTTGTTGCATCATTTGATGTTGAATTTGAAGATGTGGTGGTTTTTGTTGTGGTGAATTGAATTGACTATTTGGTTGTGGTCCGTGTCCTGGTGTTGCCACCAAAGGTGATGTCATTTGACCATGTGGTCCATGTGCTGGTGTTGATGTTGGATGTTGATTTGGTGTTGTAATTGGTCCTGAGTTTGGTGTTTGTGGTGCTTGTAAATTATTATTATTTTGATGTTGTTGTTGTTGTGGTAATTTATTTGCTAAAGATAATGGAGATACAGATGAAGTTGGTGAAGTTTGTGTAATTGGTGAAGCAGTATTAATATTATTATTATTATTATTATTATTATTATTATTATTATTATTATTATTATTATTATTATTAGAATTTTGATTATTTTGATTATTTTGATTATTTTGATTATTTTGATTATTTTGATTATTTAAATTATTTAAAGCATTATTAAAATTTGCTTGTAAATGTTGATGTTGTTGTTGTAATTGTTGTTGTTGATGTTGTTGTTGTTGTAATTGCTGTTGATATTGTTGATATTGTTGTTGATGTAATTGTTGATGTTGTTGTTGTTGATGTTGTTGTTGCTGTTGTTGTTGTTGTTGTTGTTGAACCAATTGTTGTTGTTGTTGTTGTATTTGAAGTTGTAGTTGAGATTGTTGTTGTAGATTAGATTGTTGTTGTTGATGTTGTGCTTGTTGTGCTTGTTGATAGGTTTGTTGTTGTTGTAGTATCTGTTGTTGTAAATTTATGGTTTGATGTTGTTGTTGTTGTGCTTGTTGTTGCAATTGTACCGATTGTCGTTGTATTTGTATATCTAATTGTTGCTGTTGTTGTTGGTGTAAATATTTGGTGAAGTTTATATACGCCTTAACTGTCTCATTATTTGACAATGACATTCCATTCGCTTTTGCAAAAAATACATCCCAAAACATATTCCACCATTCACATAAAAAACTTTCACCACTACCACCACCACTATTATTATTTATATTATCACCACTACTACTGCTACCACTACCACTGCCATCAACACTACCACTACCACTACCACCTGTATCAATCATTTGTACATTTGATGGTATTTTCACTTCTGCTTTAAATGCATCCACTGTACTCTTATAATTATTCTTTTGTAAATAATCTAAAATATATGCGTTTAAACTATTATTATTATTATTATTATTATTATTATTATTATTATTATTATTAATATTATTATTTTCATTATTTTCATTATTATTAGTATTTTGTAAATTATTTGTAATTAAATTATTATTATAATTATTTATTATATGTTTAACATGAGATGGAGGTTCCATATTAGTATATTAAAAATATATATATTTATTCGACGATCGTAATAATTAATGGTAATTGTATTTTCATAAATCGAGATTGTTTTTTTTTTTTTTTTTTTTTTTTTTTGTTGGGTTTTTTTTTTTTTTTTTTTTTTTTTTCTGAAATTAAAAATTTTTTAAAAAAAAAAAAAAAAATTTGATGGATGATGATAAAAAAGAGTGAAATTGGGTGATTTTAAAATATATTATTTCCCTAAAGTTTATCATAAACTTAATATGTGAACTGTGTTTTTATTATTTTATTTTTTTTTTATTTAGTGTGGATTTTATAAAAAAGGGAACCACAAACAAAAAAATAAAAAAAAATAAAAAAATAAAAAAAATAAAAAAAAAAAATAATAAAAAAAAACCAGATTATTTTTAATGTTAAATCAAAAAAAAAAAAAAAAAAAATTAAAAAATTAAAAATAAAAATTTTTTTTATAAAAAAAAAAGGGTTAAATTTAGACACAAAAAAAAAATAAAATAAAAAAAATAAAATAAAAATAACTAAAATAAAATATAGATGATATAAAAAATAAACAAAAATAAATAAAATTTTTTTTTTAAAAAAAAATAAAAATAATAATCAAATTTTTTTTTTTTTTTTGTTATTTATATAATATAAACCTTTTATATTAATGTTTTAATAATTTTGAAAATGAATTTTAATAGAAACCACACACACAATTCCACCACTCCATATAAATTTTCTTTTTTTTTTTTTTTTTTTTTTTTTTTTTTTTACCCTTTCCAATCTATTAAACGATGGGAATATGTGTGGTTTAATTGGGTGCTCCCAGAAGGAGTTTGGAGTATATTTACACCCCACAAAAAAAATAAAATAAAAAAAAAAAAATTAAATTATCAAAAAAAAAAAAAAAAAAAAAAATCACAAAAAATCCATTTGATTATATTGATGATACTGAGAATGATTGTAGTGCGGCATTGTTGATGATTATCATGCTTATGGTTGTGGAAGAAAAAAAAAAAAAAAAAATAAAAAAAAAAAAGTGAAAAACAATGCAAAGTGTGGAGAGGGAAAATAAAATATCTTTTTTTTTTTTTTTTTTTTTTTAAACAATGATTTAATGGTTTGCTCGTATGAATAAAAAAACAATCTTTTTATTTCAAAAAAAAAATAAAATAAATAGTAATAATAAAAAAAAAACAAAAAAAAAAAAAAATACTTACTTTAAACAATCATTTTCCAAACGAGCCATTATGTATGGATTTGATATTTTTATTGCTATAAAAGAAATGTATTATATTTTAATAAACATAGAATTCTCAATAATACTTTTTTTTTTTTTTTCTTTTTTTTTTTCTTTTTTGTTTTTCTTTTTTTAACTGATTATTCCAATAAAAAAATGTATTGAATTTAGAAAAAAAAAAAAAAGAGAACCTAAATTTGCCAACTATTTGAATGAGTATAATTTGTTAAGTGATAAACTAAAATTGGTTATTTTTTTTTTTTTCTTCCTTTTTTTTAATTTTATTTTTTTTTTCACAAAAAAAACAAAATAGTTTGAAAGATTGCTTGCTGTTTGCTAAATTTTATTTTATCTAGAATTGGAATATATAAATACATAAAAATATAATATGAATTAAAATTCGCAATGATATAATAACCTTTTAATTTAAAAAAAAAAAAAAAAAATTTTTAAAAAAAAAAAATTTTAAAAATTTTTTTTTTTTATTTTTTTTTATTTTTTTTTATTTTTTTTTGTTGGACAATTCTATTTATAATCCTAATTTGTTGGTAATTATTAACCTTTTTCTTCTCTTTATTTTTTTTAATATGTCTTCTTTTTTTTTTTTTTTTTTGTTTTTTTTTTTTTTATTATTATTATTATTTTTTTTTGTAATAAATCTGTTTTTATATTTTTATTTTTTTTTTTTTATTTTTGTTTTTTTTTTGTTTGCGTATGACATCACTAACAAAGATTTAATTTAGGTTTTCCAATGGTATTGATGAAAAAATAAAATAAAAATTTTCAACGAAAATGATAATTGGGACTTGAGAGGGAAATAGAGTTTTTGATTTAATAGTGTCAAACTTACATGCAAGTTGTTATCTCTTTTTTTTTTTTTTTTTTTTTAAATTTAATTTTTTTTTTTTTTTTTTTCTATTTTAAAAGATAAAAATGAATGCAGCCAAAAGTGTGTGGTTTATATATTTTTTTTTTTTTTTTTTTTTAAAATTTAAAAATTGAAAAAAAAAAAATAAAAAAATAAAAAAAAAAATAAAAAAAAAAAAAATATAAAATAATTTAAAATTTTTAAAAACGTTAAATCGATGGTTTATTACCTGGTTTTACTAAATTATTAAACTATTTATTTTTATTTACTTATTATACCTATAATTTACACATAAAAAAAAAAAAAATTTATTATTATTATTATTATTATTATTATTATTATTATTATTATTATTATTATTATTATTATTATTATTATTATTATTATTATTATTATTATTATTATTATTATATATTTTTTTAAAAGTTTATAAGAATAAGGATAGATGGTACCAAATTTTTAACTTCTTTACTAAATTTTAATTTTAATTTTTTATTTTTTTTCACAGATTTCCAAAGAATTGTGGTTATGTAATCTGATATCCGAAAATAAATGGTTGGAAATAGAGAATTTTTTTTAAAAAAAATGAAATTTTAAAAAAGGAAAAAAATAATATTTTAGTAAAAATACAATCTAGTTTATTAATAGAAAAGAAAGATCAAAATAAGATATTAATTCCGACAAATAAAAGTGTCACTTTTAAGTGATCCAATTTAGAAATCCCAAGACAATCACCACAGTTGAAATTAAATCTGAGACTTGGTATCCACCATACTCTTTGGATGATGTGATCCCATTGTATGGAAATATAAAAAAAAAAAAAAAAATTAAAATAAAATTAATATAAATTGAACCATATAAGATTTAAATCAACATCAATAAAAAATAATATTAATGAAAATAGATTTATTTAAATAAAACCGAAGTATGGAATAAAAAAGATTTTTCTTTATTTTTTGGCAGTTGGAGTGTTTAAAATATTGAAAATAAAACTTTTGAGATTTTTTTTTTAAGAAAAAAAATAAAAAAAAAAATAAAAAAAAATAAAAAAAGATATTAATTTAAATTTTATTTTATTTTTTGATTGTTAAATTTCAATTGAAAAAAAAAATAAAAAATTGAAATTTTTTTTTTTTTTTTTTTTAATTTAATTTAAAGTAAAAAAAAAAAAAGGTAAAGTACACACACACACGCACTATCTTTTAAGTCTATCAATAAAAAAAAACAAAATAAAAAATTCTAACAAAAAAAAAAAAATAAAAAAAAAAAAAAAAAAAAATATAGAATGAAAAGATCAATAGTATTTATTTATTCATTGGTAATTTTATTATTATCAGTTGGGTTTATTGATGCATTCAAAATATCAATAGAAAATCATATAAAATTATCAGATGATTCATCTTATCAAATTGGTACAGGTATTTATGATATTACCGGACCAGGTGCAGAGAGTAACGTAAACACCATTTTTATTTTATTTTATTTTTTTTATTTTAAAAATCCTAATTATAGTCATTCAATATTAACATTAAATATATTTTTTTTACCAAATTAAGCTAATATGATGGGCTATGCAATGCCAGGCCAAAGTATGTATTAATTTAATTTTATTTAAAATATATATTATATAATGTATTCTCATCCAAGGTGAGCCTTAATTAAATTAATAATATTAATTTTTTTTTTATTTTTATTTTTTTTTTATTTTCATTTTTTATTTTTTTTATTTTATAATAAGTTACTGGAGGAATTCATTTTAGACAACGTGCTAGAGCATTTGTATTTATAGATTCAGAAGGTAATAGAGCAGTATATGTTAGTACTGATTCATGTATGATTTTCCAAGAAGTTAAAATTCAAGTTATTCAAGATTTACAAGAAATTTTTGGACCAACTTTATATACACATGATAATGTATTATTAAGCGGTACACATACTCATTCAGGTCCTGCTGGTTTTTCAGAGTATGCATTATATGGTATTACAGCATTAGGTTTCTATAAAAAGAATTTCGATACAATTTGTGATGGTATTGTTCAAGCAATTGTTAAAGCTCATAAATCGGTTCAACCTGCAAGAATGTTAACTCAACAAGGTGAATTATGGAATTCAAATATTAAGTAAGTTTTTTTTTTTTTTTTTTTTTTTTTTTTTTTTTTTTTTTTTTTTTTTTTTTTTTTTTTTTTTTTTTTTTTTCTTATTTTATTAATTTTTTATTATTTTTTATACATATTATTATATATTTTTTTTTTTTTTTTTTTTTTTTTTTTTTTTTTTTTTCTTAAAAAAAATTTAGTCGTTCACCATATGCATATGATAATAATCCAGAAGAAGAAAAAGCAATGTATGATGCAAATGTTGATAAGAATATGACAGTTATTAGAATTGAAGATATGAGTGGTAATCCATTTGCAGCAATTAGCTTTTTTGGTGTTCATTGTACTTCAATGAATAATACAAATCATTTAATCTCTGGTGATAATAAAGGTTATGCAAGTTATCTTTGGGAAAAACATGCCAATGGACAAAGCTCATTACCAGGTACTGGTCCATTCATTGCAGCATTTGGTCAAAGTAATGAAGGTGATGTTTCACCAAATACCCGTGGACCAACATGTAGAGATGGTAAACCATGTGATTATAAAACAAGTACATGTAATGGCAAAGTCGAGGAGTGTTGGGCACTAGGACCAGGTACTGATGGTGACATGTTTGAATCAACTCAAATCATTGGTGGTAATCAATTCAACAAGGCATTGGAATTATTTAACAATGCAACCATTCAAGTTAGTGGTAAGATTCAATATAGACACACATGGAAACCATTTACCAATGTTTCAGTTGAAGCACCATATAATAGTGGGGTTGAGGGCGCAACAACATGTAGAGGTGCAATGGGTTATAGTTTTGCTGGTGGTACAACTGATGGTCCAGGTGCATTCAATTTCATTCAAGGTGATAATAGTACAACTAATCCATTTTGGAATTTCATCGGTGGTATCATTGCAAAACCAACACCACAACAAACAGCTTGTCAAGCTCCAAAACCAATTTTAATTGATGTTGGTATGGTTGAACCAATCCCATGGGTACCAGATGTAATGCCACTTCAAATCATTACTTTAGGTCAAATTGTTTTAGTCGCTGTTCCAGGTGAATTCACAACAATGTCTGGTAGAAGATTAAGAAATACCGTTAGAGAAATCATTGGTCAATCAATTGAAAATCCAATTGTTTTAATTGCTGGTTTAGCAAATACTTATTCAGGTTATATTGCAACATTTGAAGAGTTTCAAGTTCAAAGATATGAAGGTGGTAAGTAATAATTTTTAATTTTTTTTTTTTTTTTTTTTTTTTTTTATATATAAAAAATTTAAGTAATAATATTAATAATTTTTATTTATTTTTTAAAAGCATCAACCGTTTTTGGACCTCATACTTTAGGAGCATATCAACAAGAATTTGCAAATCTTGCACAATCAATTGTAGATGGTAGTCAAGCTGATCCAGGAACATTCCCAAGAAATATGTCTGGTCATACACCATTCTTTTTACCACCAGTCATTGTTGATGTAGCTCCAAAATTCGACGATTTCGGTGATATCTATACTGATGTCTCTACAACTACACCATATTCAATCAATCAAACTGTTACCGTCATTTTCTATGGTGCCAATCTTAGAAATAATTTCATGACTGAATCTTCTTTCCTCACTGTTGATCAATTACAATCTAATGGTCAATGGACTACAATTTTAAATGATGGTGATTGGGATACAAAATTATATTGGAAAATGCATGATTTAGGTTTTTCACTCATCACTGTTGATTGGACAATCTCTCCAATCACTCAACCAGGTACTTATAGAATAACTCATAGTGGTTATGCTAAGAAAAATCCATTCTCTGATAATTTAACTTTTTATCAAGGTATTTCAAGTAATTTTAATGTTCAATAAAAATTAAAATAAATAAAAAAAGGATTTTTTTTTATTAAATAAATTATTTCAAAAAGCTAAAAATAAAATAAAATAAAAAAAAATAAAAATAAAAAAGTAATAATTATTTTAGGTTGAGTAGAACTCCTCTTTTTTTTTTTTTTTTTTTTTTTTTGTTTGTAATTAAAATACACTTTTATTTATATATTTTTAAAAATTATTATTAATGGTAACACTCTAAATTATATTGAAGAATTTTCTAAGCTTTCCATTAATTTCATTAAAATTGGGTTACCACCTAAATCATTAATCTGTTTTATAATTTTTTCTTTTAATACATTTAATTTTTTTTCTGTATATTCCAAAGAACCTTTAGATTTTATATATTCCAATGCGTGTTCTTTAACTGAACGATCTTCAGTCTTTTGTTTTAAAATTCTTAATAATCTATTATCATTTGAGTCTGCATTTATTGCATGTATTATTGGGAATGAAAATTTACCCTCTGAAATATCTTCACAAAAACTTTTATTTTGTTGATACTTTTTTTTTTTTTTTTTTTTTTTTTTTTAAAAAATAGATATTAATAAATTTTCTCATTTTATTTGGAATATCTTTTTTTATTTTTTTTATTTTTTTATTTTTTTTATTTTTAATAAAATACATACATCTACAGAAACTAAATTAATTAAATCATCTCTAATTTGATAATACATTCCTAAATCTTCAACTAAATCAATATAATTTGTATTATTATCACTAAAAGCTTGTAATAATCTTAAACCTAATCTAAATAAACCACCAGTTTTTTCATTTACCATATTCATATATTCTTGTTCTGATGGTGAAGTATTTGTATCTCTCCAAAAGATATCATAACCTTGACCTCTATGTAATCTAATAAGTTCCTCTATAAATATAGTTGTTGCTTTTGGATCACCTAATTTATTACATTGGTCCATAATTAAAAAATATACAAAATTGGCTGAATTTATAGTTTGTGGTATACCATAAATTGAATGTGCAACTGGTTTACCTCTTCTTAATTTTGAATTATCTTCAATATCATCAATTCTAATGAATATTATTATTATTTATTAATATTATTATTATAATTATTATTATTATTATAATTATTATTATAAATATTATTATTTATTATTTATTATTTATTATTTATTATTTATTATTTATTATTTATTGTATATTTATTTTTATTATTTTAATAAAATGACATACAATAAACTTGCACCATGTAAACCTTGAATAACTTTTGAAATGTCTTGAACTTTTTCATCTCCAACTTTTAACCAATAATCAAATGATTTAATTAAAGCATTTCTAAAGCCCTTTCCTGATGATTCACAAATATATGTATATGGCTCAATTAATTTAAAATCCGATTTATCTAATGGGTATGAAAAGTGAATCTTACTATTTTCCATTGATAAATATATTTTTAAATAAAATTTAAATAAAATAAAATAAAATAAAATAAAATAAAAAAAATATAAAAAATAAAAAATATTGATTAAAATAAAAAAAGTAATATGCAAAAATAAAAAAATGAAAAAATGAAAAAATATTTAAGTATGAGAAAAAAGTGAAATGAAAAAAAAAAAAAAAAAAAAAAAAAAAAAAAAAAATAAAAATATATTTTGCAATGTTTAAAACAATTGTTTTTGGAAAAAAGTTTTCAACAAAAATTTTTCAAAAAATTTTGGGTGAGATTTGGTCGCTTTGTTTTAAAAAGATCCCACCTCTCTCTTTTTTTTTATTTGAAAACAATTACAACGTTGGAGAGATTTTTTTTTTTTTTTTTTTTTTTTTTTTTTTTTTTTTTTTTTTTGGAGAAACAATGTATGGATTTTATTATATATAAAGTTTTATTTATTTTATTTCTTTAATCTTTAAAGATTTTCCCAGTCGTCAGCTACATTTTCACCAGTATTTTCATTTGATCTTCTTAACATCCTATTTGCATTTGCTGTACTTGTACTATATAAAGGTATTGTTGGTTTAATATTTATATTTGAATTATTATTGTTATTATTATTGTTATTGTTATTATTATTTTGATTTTGATTTTGATTTATAGTATCTAAAAATGAGAATTTATTCATTTGTTGTGAAACTCTAAAGAATTGAGTATCTTGGGATTTTTTAAGAGGTGATAAATATGATAAAGGTGAAGAAACACCACTGTTGCTACCACTACTACTTGTTGGAGTTGATAAAACTGAATTACCAAAAGTGATATCAATTAAAGATGGATCATCTTGATAAATTTCATAAGTGAACATTGTTTTAATTTGAGAAGCCATACTAAAACTAATAGAGTCCCCAAAAATTGCTAAACAATTTGAATCATCAACCCACATTAATTTATATCTACCTTCAAATTCTTGTAAAAGATTAGTTAAATGATCAGTTTTAATTGAAGGGTCTAAATTTTTGAATAATAAAGCTGGACATTGATTTTCCAATTCTGCTTGAGCTTGAGCTTGAGCTACCATTTCAGAAGGTGAAAGTGAAATGGAAGCATAACTTTGACCATTGTTTATAGAGAATGATAAACTATTGGAAATGGTTCCACTACTTAATGAACTACCATTAATTCCAACCATTTCTGATAATCTTGGTGATGGAATTTGATAAGAAGTTTTCTTAAAGAATTCGATATAATTTAATGGTTTCTTTTCTCTATATTTCATTTGATAGAATTTTGCCATTTGTACTAATAAAAACAATTGAATTGAATCTGTATATTTTATAGTTTGTTTTAATAAATTTGAATTTATAAAATCTTCATAAATAGCTTCAATCTTTTTAATTAATTTTGGTGATGCTTTTGCAATTAATTGTAATGCTTCAATTTGTAATTTATTTGGTTGATAATCAATTGATGTTGGATCTAATACTGTAAAATTAGTTGGACTTGAAGTTGTTGTAGTTGTTGTAGTTGTTGTTGTAGTTGTATTATTATTAGGATTATTAGGATTATTAGGATTATTAGGATTATTATCTAAAGTATGACTACCATAAAATGCTTCTTTTAATTGTTTTTCTCTTTCTTCTTTTTCACAAACTTCATCACATTCTAATTGTCTTGTATCATCTTTACCACAACATAAAGTTTCAACTGATCTTCTTTTACATTTACAATAAATTCTAACTTTTTGTTTACATGATATATTGGTTGGACATGGTTCACCTGGATGGCAAGCTTGATGGCATGTATGTTCACAACTTTTTAATGGAATACCACATAAATATCCACATGTTAAATTACCCATTAAACTATCAAATAATTCATCCTCATCCTCATCATCTTCTTTCTCTTCTTTTTTAATTCTTTCTTCTTCTTCATTACATTCGTGATTATGATTACATTCATTTAAATCTACTTCTTCTTCACTATTTTCATCATCACTATGTTCATGTTCATGGTCATGATCATGATTACATTCATTAGTAATTTCTGCTTTTTCATTATTATTATTATTATTATTATTATTATTATTATTATTATTATTATTATTATTATTATTATTATTATTATTATTATTATTATTATTATTATTATTATTATTATTATTATTATTATTATTATTATTATTATTATTATTATTATCATCTTCAATTAATTCTTCATCTTTTTCAATAATTTTTGGTGATGTTGTAGAAGTTGTAGAAGTTGTTGTAGTAGTAGTAGTAGTAGTAGTAGGTAATTTTGATTGTTGTTGTAATTGATAATTATTTTTTGAAGCTATTAAATTTGCAGGTAATAATGGTTGTTGTTTATTAATATTAACATTATTATTATTAATTAAACATGGACCACTATGACAAATTCTTGGACAAGTGTGAGAAAGACAAGATAAAACTTTACCACAAATTCTACCACATGAAGCATCGATTGTACTACATTTTACAGATTTTTGAACTTGATGACCACCTGCACACATTTTATCGACTAAATAGGTACAAGGTGGACATGGACCACTATGACATTTATGTTCCCAAACTTCATTGCTATGGCCACATTCTCTTTTGATTGTGCAAGGATGATTACACATTGGTGGTTTGGTACCGCATGGTACTGGTGGCTGAATTACCGTCTTTCCACATGGACATGCCAAATCATCATAAGAGTTTATATAACAATTATAACATTTACCACTATGGCAAAGTTGTTGACATTTGTGAACTCCACATTTCAATTGTTTACCACAAACCAATGTACAAACATGATTACCTGCCTCATCGGAACTTGATGTGCTTGGACAACATTTTACGCCACACTCATGACGTTTACATGAACGAAGTATCTTGCAAACATTGCCACATGTAAATGCCGCCGCTGATGTCGAGGACATATTCTGTTGAATGACACCACATTGACGATTTTCAGTGGTTTTACCACAACGACAAATCGATCTAACCTTTACTTTACATGACCCACAAGGTCCAGTATGACAACGGTCGGTGCATGAATGCTGTTTACATGCCAAAAGGGTTGAACAAACTTTCTTACATACTGGTATTGGATCCAAACATGATGTTCTAACTACACCCAATTCCTCGAGTGTTGTTTGTTTACAATTACAACGATCAACACGATCGGGTACCAATGAACATGGCTCGCAATCACCTTTATGGCAAGTACGTTGACATTTATGATTACCACAATCCAATGTTCTATCACATTTCTCAGCGCAACTGAAAAAACGTGGATCATCATCACTCTGACTCGTATCAATGGAGCCTGATCCACAAGGTTTTGTCTTATCGATATGTTTTCCGCAATAACATTTTTGAGTTTCAACCACTTCACATGGTGAACATGAACCACTATGACATTGTTGTTGGCAACGATGATTGCCACATGATAAAAGCTTTTCACATTTACCTTCGCATACTTTACCCTTATCAACCTCGCCACATAAAAGACGATACTTTGTCTTACCACAATAGCAATCCTTAATATCACCAAGTGATGAACAATTCAAACAAGGACCTGGATGGCACAACATTGTGCAACTATGTGGGCAATTGGACTTGGCACGCAACTTGCCACAAACTTCACCACAAGAATGTGCCAAATGATATGGGTTGTATTGTGGGTCCTTGACTTTACCACAGAAACAGGCGGGTTGGAAATGCTCAGGCTTCACCTCATGATTGTATCTACAACCCGGACATTTCCATTTACCCTCAGTGGTAACGGATTTACTTGACCATTGTTTAATACAACTCGAATGAAACATTGTAAAACACTGACTGCAACTCCATATCACAGCATTCTTTCCAACATTTTCAAAACAAACCATACATTCATATATATTTGCTTGTATCTTGGTTATCATTTGAATTGCTAATGGTGTATACTCTGAATTCTTTTCATCATTTTCATTAAATATAAATTTAGTTTTACCTTTAATTTTATTTGAGTTTGCTGTATTTGAATTATTAATACTATTAGTTTTTGCTAAATTCTCTTTTGCTCTATTCTTTGCAAATTTATTTGCTAAACTAATATCTTCTTTTGATTTAATTGGTTCTATATTATCATTATTTGTAATTATATCTTTTTTAGATTGTAATTTATTTTCTTTTTTTCTATTATTTTCTTTAACTGTTTGTTGTTGTTGTGATTGTTGTTGTTGTTGTGGTTGTGGTTGTGGTTGTTGTGGTTGTTGTGGTTGCTGTGGTTGTGGTTGTTGTGTATTATTTTCTTTTGGTTTTCTTTCTCTTCTTTCTCTTTGTGGTCTATTATTGTCTTTAATTGGTGATTGCGGTACATTATTATTATTATTATTATTATTATTATTATTATTATTAGTATTATTAAAAGGAACACTTCCTTGTGGTTTAGGTACAAATGCTTTAGATTTTGGATTCAATTTATATAATTCTTGTTGCCAATTTAAAGTTTGTGTTGGTTCTTGTGTTGGTAAGCTTTGTTGTTGTTGTTGTTGTTGTTGTTTGGCAGATTCAGATTTTAATGATGCTGAAATATCTGCTGGTGTATATAAAATAACTTCATCTGTATCTTCTGATAATTGATTGTTATTGTTATTATTATTATAATTATTATTATGATAATTCTTTCTACGATTGTTACTATTACTCGAAGGAGTAGCTGTTGTTGTAGTTGAAGTTGTAGTTGTTGTTGTAGTGGGAGGTGAAGTTGTTGATGTCACCATATTATTGTTATTATTATTGTTGTTGTTATTATTATTATAGTTATTAAAGTTATTCCTATTATAACGATTGTTATTATATCTATTATTATTCTTATAATTAGTATTTCCTACTGCCGTAGTTGTTGTTGTTGTTGTTAAATTATTATTATTTATATTATTTATACTATTTTCTGAGTTGTTCAGTGTTTGAGTTTTTGGTGGAATGTTTTGAGATTCTTCCATTTTTTAAAAAAAAAGTTAGAAATTCTCTAACGTTTTTTTTCTTTGTTTTGTCTCTAGAGAAAAAAATATGAAAAGAAAAAAAAAAAAAATAAAAAAAAAAATAAAAAATTAAAAAAAAAAAACCATTTTTTTTTATTTTTTTTTAATTTTTTTTTTTATTTTCAATTTTATTTTTATTATTTTATTTTTTTTTAATATTTTTGGTTAAAATAAAAAAATCATTTTCAACCATTATTTTCTAAATAAATCAAAAAAAAAAAAAAAAAAATTAATCCCACAATTTATTTTTTTAAAAATGTTAATTTAATGAGGGTCATGATATTATCAAAATTTTCATAAAAAAAAAAAAAAAAAAAAAAAAATAAAATAAAATAAAAAACTATCTAAATGTTTATCCAATTATGTTTCTTGTTTTATTTCTGACTCAAAATTTATATTTTTTTTTAAATATGGTTAAAATTTGGTTAAAAATTTTAGTTATTATTTTTTAATTATAATTACACTTGGAAAAAAAAAAAATAATAATACACAACATTAAATATTATAACTTTTTTTAGAAAATTTATTGGAAAATAAATAAATATATTTTTGTTTAAAACAAAAAAAATAAAATAAAATGTTAGTTGCGCCAATTACTTCAATGTATGCAGGAATTTTAGGTATTTATTACCTTAAATTATTATTTGACGTTATTAAGCAAAGAAGAAAGACAATGACATCTGTTGGTGATGGCTCACAAATATTAATTAAAAAGATAGTTGATGCTGGTAAAAGTGGAAAAACTGAAAATTTTTCAAATATTGATTACCTTTTATATGATGATCTTTGTAAGTGTGATTAATAATAATAATATAAAAAAAAAAAAAAAAAAAAAATTAAAAATTATAATTAATAAATAAATAAATAATTTTAGTGAAAACTATTAGATCACATGGAAATTTTGGAGAATTTGTGCCATTTGCATTATTATTATCATTAATTTGTGAAATAAATGGAATTCCAGGTATATTATTAAATGGAGTACTATTTACATTCACAGTTTCAAGATTTGCTCATGTTTCTGGTCTTCATGCTCAATATTCCTTGGGCTCTGGTCGTAAAATTGGTGTTTTATTAACTATCTTCACACTTTTTTCATTCTCAATTATCTGTATTTTTTATCCAATTTCAAAATACATTTCATAAATTGATTAACAAACAATAAAAAATATTCACCTTTCATCACACAAATGAATTAAATAATTATTTTTATTTAATTAATCCTTTCTATTCAATTGCAAACATATTTTTTTTTTCATTTTTTTTTTTTTTTTTTCATTTCCCCATTTTTTTTTTTATTTTTAAACTCCCATAATTAAAAATAAATTTTTTTTTTTTTTAATCTGCTTATGTCATGTCAAGCAGTAAATAATATTATGTTTATGTCATTACTTTATTTTCATTCAATCCAGTTTAGATTATTCTGACTCAATATTTATATTTTAGTGAAAGGTTATACACAATTTTGAGGTGTTACACGAGATATTGTTTTTTAATTTCGATGACTTGTAAAAAAAATTATTTTTATTTTTATTTTTTTTTAAAAATAAAAAAAAAAAAAAATATAAATAGACTCATTAAAAAAAAAAAAAAAAAAAAATATAATTTTAAAGTATATTTATATTTATTTAGATAGATAAATATTAGGAAAAAAAAAAATAAAAAATAAAAAAAATAAAAATAAAAATAAATAAATCAAAAAATAATAAAAAATAATAATAAATAAATTAAAAATAAAAATGTCAATTTTAGCACCAATTACTTCAACCTATGCAGGAATTCTAGGTATTTATTACCTTAAATTAACATTTGATATTGGCACAGAAAGAAGAAAAGCAAAAACTTCTATTGGTGATGGTTCACAACAATTAATTCAAAAGATAGTTGATGCTGGTAAAAGTGGAAAAACTGAAAATTTTTCAAAAATTGATTACCTTTCATATGATGATCTTTGTAAGTATCATTAATATAAATAAATAAAAAAAAAAAATAAAAAAAAATAAAAAAATAAAACCAAACCAAAACAAAATAAAATAAAATATTAACAATAATAAATAAATAATTTAAATTTAGTGAGATCAATTAGAGCACATGGAAATTTTGCAGAATTTGTACCATTAGCATTATTATTTTCATTAATTTGTGAAATTAATGGAATTTCAAGTAAATTATTAACTGGAATACTATTTACATTAACAGTTTCAAGATTTTCTCATGCAACAGGACTAAGAGCAAGTAATGTTGGACGTAAAATTGGTGTCTCTCTTACACTACTTTCAATTTTAATCCTTTCAATTCTTTCTATTTATATTCCAAATAAAGATACTATTTTTAATTTATTTAAAAATTAAAATTAAAATTAAAATTAAAAATAAAATAAACTAATAAAAAATTAATAATGACGACTATAACTTTTTTTTTTTTTTTTGAATTCCAAATTTGGAAATCGATGTTGTCAAGCCCACAGATATTTTTTATTTTTTAAAAAAAAAAAAAAAAAAAAATTATTAATTAAAAATAAAAAATTCAAAAAAATCAACTTCATCACTTTTTTTTTTTTTTTTTTTTTTTTTCAATTAACTTTAATTAACCAATATTAAAAATAATAATAAAATGACACTTGTTGTACCAATTACATCAACCTATGCAGGTATTTTAGGATTATACTATTTAATTCTTTCAATAAAAGCAGCAGGAGAACGTTTCAAATCTAGAATTGCAATTGGTGATGGTACCAATCATTTAGTTAGAAAAATTATTACAGCATGTAAAACTGGCAATATTGAAGAAGTTGGTAAAATTGATCACCATGCTTATGATAACCTTTGTAAGTAGCAGTAGTAGTATTAAAATAAAAAAAAAAAAAAAAAAAAAAAAAAAAAAAAAAATTTAATAATCCTAATTTTTTTATTTATTTTTTTTTTTAAAAAATTATTTCTTTAAATTTTAAGTGGTTTCAATTAGATCTCAAGGTAATTTTGGAGAATATGCAATTTTTATTTTATTATTTTCATTAATTTGTGAACTTAATGGAGTACCAGGTAAAATTTTAAATGGTTTACTTTTAGCATTTACCATTTCAAGATTCGCTCATGTCTCTGGTCTTCATGCTAAATATTCTAATGGTTTTGGTCGTAAAATTGGTGTTTTTTTAACTTTCATCTCACTTTTATCACTCTCAGTTATCTGTTTATATTATCCAAATCAAGATACAATTCTTAATTTAATTAACAAACAATAAATTAATAATATATATATATATTTTAAAATAACAAAAATAATTGAGTTGTGGTCATATTATTTTTTTTATTTGACCATTAATTTTTTTGATTTAGAAAAAAAAAAAAAAAAAAAAAAAAAAAAAAAAAGAAAATAATTAAAAAGCCTTTTGGGATTACTATTTTCTTGAGTTTAATGAACAATCCTACCATTTATTTTATTAATTAATTTCAAGTTATTTTTTGTATTTATTTATTTATTTATTTATTTATTTATTTATTTATTTATTTATTTCTTTTATTTTATTTTTTTTTTTTTTTTATTTATTTATTCATTTATCTTTTATTGAATTCTTAGGTTCAAAAATATCTTTTCAAAAAAAAAAGGGGGGTACATGTACAATCTCCCATTCAATC
>NC_007092.3:3108770-3193770 GCF_000004695.1 Dictyostelium discoideum AX4
CACCAGTTCAACAATCACAACAACAACAAAAAACCCAACCATCACCATCATCATCAAAAAAGAAAGAACACCACAAAGAGGTTATTTCACAAAATCCTGAAGAAAAGAAAAGAATTGGTGGTATACTTTCATTATTTTTGAAAAAACGTCCAAATAAAACTGATTTAGTCTCAAAAAATATTTTGGTTGATGATGGTACTACTGCTTCAACTTCATCTTCATCCTCATCTTCTTCTTCTTCAAGTAAATCAAGTAAATCAAAGTCGAAAAAGAAATAATTTTATATATATATACATTTTTTTTTAAAAAAATAAAAAAAAAAAAAAAAAATATAAAAGAACAGATAAATAAAAACAAATTTATTAAAAAGCTATATATATTTATTTATTTATATAAACAAAAAAAAAAACAAAATAAAATTAAAGAATTATCTTTTTTTTTTTTTTTTTTAATTATTTATTATTTATTTATTTAACTATTTTATTATTTTTTATTTTTTTTTTTTTAAAAAAATTAAAAATTTAAATTATTAATTTTTAATTGATTATTTAAATGATCTAATTGATTATTTGATTTAATGATTCCATTTTCACAATAATATTTAATTATATTTGTTTTGTTTTTATTAATTGCAGATGATATTAAATCATTTGTAATTTTGAATTGAAATGGATAAAATTTTAAAAAGAGATCACACATTAAAATATCACCTCTAATGAAAGATTCAGTAAAGAAATTTATAGATGATTTTGAAATCTCTTCAAATGATGGAACAAAGAAATTGTAATAATGGGTAAACAAGTATTTGACAGTTTCCAATTGAATAAGATCGAAATGAAAAGAATATTTCCCTTGAAAATGATAATAGTTTTGAAAGATTGCTTTGATTGCATCGACATTACCACTTGAAAAAATTAAATGAAACCAAGAGATAATCTCACCAACTGATAGAATATTATCTTTTTTAAATGTTGATTGAAATCTTTTGAGATTGAATTGTTTTAAAAGTAAATCACATCTAAATCCATTTGAAACCAAAGTTGTCCATAATTTCCATTCATTTCCAGTGTAATAATTATCTAAATAATATTGAATCTCTACATTGAATAGATGATTACAATTTAAATCTGAAACCAAATAAAATAAATCCTGAGACATTGACCAAACTGAACTCTTTCTATCAACACCAAAGGTGTCGTGAGTGCATTGTTTCATAAGTTCTAATAAGAGTGAATCAAAATTATCATCATCATCACCATCATCACTATTAAAAATAAAATCAAAAGTTAGCTTTCGATAATCTAAAATGATTCCAGATTTTAAATGGCCAGAGTTGTTTATATATCTACCAATCAAAACTTCACCATCGAATAATTGATTACTACCACGATCATAGTCATTTCTTTGGTCAGATTCTTCAAATTTTCTTTTTCTTGCAAAACCTTGGGTTTCTCTTTTCAATAAATATCTTATTAAAAATGGTGATTTAATTGCAAGATACCAAAATGTGTGACATAAACTATGATTGATTATAATGGCATGATCTGATAATAATTTACGAACATTTTGAATAATTTCTAATTTTATACCATCGATATTCAATAATAATTGATAAAGATTATTAACAGTGATTGAGGTTTGTTTATGATTATCAATATTAATTTCATTTATAAAATTTTGAATTAAATTTATAATTTCATTAATATCATATCTTGAAATTGATAATTCTAATAAAGAATCAAAATAATAATTTGGTACTATTTTACTCTTAATTTCATCTAATGATAATTTATGATTTTCTAAAATTTTTAAAATTAAATCTTTATAATCAATTTCTATAAATTTATTAATTTTATTGTTATTATTATTATTATTATCGTTATCATTATCACCACTAATATAATAATTAAAATTATTATTATTAATTTCATATCTTTTAAATTTAATATAATTTATTAAAATTTCTTTTGATTGATTTGATAAAGTTGATGATGAATTTGAATTTAGTATTAAATCTAGTAATATTATCAATGAGTTATTATTATTTTGAGTTCTAATTACAAATTCTAAGGTTGATTGATAAATTGGTATTGGATATGATAAATCATTTAGAAATATTTTAAACATTTCTTTTATGCCATTGTTTTTGAAATCTATTTGAGTGTTAATAGCAAATTTTGAAATTAAAAATAATAAAATATCATCTATGAAACCATTACATTGTACTTTTTTAATTTTAAATAATAAAATTATAACTTGCTTTTCAATGATTGATAATTCACCTGAATTCATTGATGTTTTTATTAGGTTGATTATAAATGTTTCTAAACTTTTTAAATTGATATCTATGTATTCATTAGCCATTAATTTACATTTTAATAAATAGAGTTGGTTCTTAATCATCCAATCCATTGATGTAATATCTTTAAATTTAATTATCTCCCTTGCTTTATAGTTTTTATAATTTGAAATCAATTCATTGTAAACAATTTTTACTTTTTCATATTTTATATTATTCATTATATATTTAAATAAAAATATATTATTAAAAACTTTCCAAAATAATTGTTCATTTTTTTCTATATTTTTATTATTATTATTCATTTATTTTGAATGGATGATCATTTAAAATTAAAAAAAAAAAAAAACTAAAAAATTCAATGAAAAAAAAAAAAAAAAAGTAAAAAAAAAAAAGTATAATAAATTAATATTAATTTTTTTAATTTAACCACATTTAAAACAAAAAAAGTAATAAACATTATTAATTGTTTAATAAAAAAAAATAATAATGATAAAAAAGTAATAAACATTATTAATTGTTTAATGAAAAAAAAAAAAAAAAAAAAAAAAAAAAATTAAAATAAATATATAAATTACACAATTGAATAAAATGTTAGAAAATAAAATATTTAATGAAATAGGTAAATTCAATATAAAAAAACAAAAATAAAATATTTTCTTATTTTTTAGTTTTATTTTTTATTTTTAATATTTCAAATAATTATACTTTGAATTTCATAATAGAAAATGAGTTTTTTTTTTTTTAATAGTTTTATAATTACCCATTTTATCTTTTTTTTAATATTTTGGGGTGGTATTTAAAAAAAAAATATTTAATAATTAAAAATTTTTAAATTTCTTTTATTTATTTAATCTTTTCTTAATTTGTGATAGTGAAGTCTTATTGACATTTTATAATGTGGAGGTATTAAAATTAAAATAACCAAAACAAAAATAATTACAAAAAAAACATAACCAATTACAATACCAGCTATTTGAGATTTTGATAAAGATGATGAAGATGATGATGTGCATATTGAATTATCAGAATTTGAAGAAGCTGGATTTGAATTTAATAATACAGAAAAGTCTGGATCAATTTCAATTTTTGATTTATATAAAGGTATTTGAATAGCGACAAATGATAATTTTTTACTTGAGGTTGTATTATTTAATTTTTCATTCTGATTGAAATCTGTTAAAACTTTATTACTAATTGTTTGTACTATTCCATTATCGATAATTGCTCTTTTTAAAAATCTCAAAAGAAAACAAAATTCACCAACTTGGAGTCCAAAATAATTAAAATTATCATTAAAACCAAATTGTTCACTTGAACAAATGTCATCAGTTTTTGAAGTTTCAATAAAACTTTTAAATATTAATTCAAATGTATTTAAAGAAGTTGAGAATGGATAATGACCAATTGTTTTTGTGTATTTTAAACATGATGGATTTATAGTAAAGTTTTCACCTGCAAATGTTATTTGAGTTTCTTTTTCAAACCATTCGGCTACTACTGTTATTGTTGATACTTGATTAGCACCTTTTTTAATTTTTGTATTATAAATTACATTGTACTTGAAATGGGTGTGGAGATCCAATCATTATCATTAAAATAATGAATATTTTCAATTGAATTATTGAAATTAATTTCACGTATTGCAACAATAGAAACCATTGTATAATTATCATTGCGTTTGAGCTATAAACTATACTATTTTCTACCTGTATATTATAATTATCAATTATTGAAACAGTTGATTGAGACCCAAAATGTTTACCTATTATTGTTATGAATGAAACTCCACTTGAAATTAGTGAGATGGTATCAATTGAATTTGATTTCTTTAATAGAGGTTCATTATTATTTAAGAATTACTTTCACCACTACTGTATGAGTTTGATATTAAATTTTCAATATATGGTAAAGTAATAGTTTGATTGGTTGAAATATAACTTTTGAAACAGCTATATCCAAATCATAAGCTGAATAACCATTGAAATTGAATGAAGTATCGACAATTCCAAAAACTGATACTATAAAACCTTTACTTGAACTGAATCCATATGGAATAGAACAGAGTGCTTCATATTGTGCAAAAATGGTTAAATTCGTAGATGGGCCAAATCCCTTTCCTTTTAATTCAGTATTACATTCAATATTTGTTTTTTTTGATCTTAAAAAAAAAAAAATATAAAAATAGATAATTTATCTTATTTTTTTTATTTTTTTTTATTTTTTTTTTTTTATTTATTTATTTTTTTAATTTTTTCAACTAACTCTTTTTTTCATAATTTTGAATTAAGGTAAGAATACAATGAAGATACTGAAGAATATAAACACTTGAAATATATTTATGTTTATTACTTTTTAATTTTTAACAAAATGGATAATTTACAAAAAAAGTAATGGACATTGTTTAAAAAAAAAAAAAAAATTTTAATAATTTTAATTTCATTTATTTATTTAATGTTTTCTTAGTTTGTGATAGTAAAGTCTTATTGACATTTTAAAATGTGGGGGTAATAACGTTAAAATAAATAAAATTAAAATAATAAAGAAAACTACAGAACCAATTACAATACCAGCTATTATAGATTTTGATAAAGATGATGAAGATGATGTACATATTGAATTATCAGAATTTGAAGAAGCTGGATTTGAATTTAATAATACAGAAAAGTCTGGATCAATTTCAATTTTTGATTTATATAAAGGTATTTGAATAGCGACAAATGATAATTTCTTACTTGGGGCTGAACCACTTAATTTTTCATTCTGATTGAAATCCGTTAAGACTTTATTACTAATTGTACGTACTATTCCATTATCTATAATTGCCATTTTTGAATATTTTGAAAGTAAAGTAAATTCACCAACTTGAAGTTCTAAATAATTTGAATTATCATTTAAACCAAATTGTTCACTTGAACAAATATCATCAGTTTTAGAAGTACCAACCGAACTTTTAAATATTAATTCTAATGTATTTAAAGGCGTTGAGAATGGATAATGATCTATTGATATTGTATATTTTAAACTTGATGGATTTATAGTAAATTTTTCACCTGCAAATGTAATTTCAGTTTCTTTTTCAAACCATTCTGAAATCACTGTTATGGTTGATACTTGATTAGCACCTTTTTTAATTTTTGTATTATAAATTACATTTGTACTTGAAATGGTTGTAGAAATCCAATCATTTTCTTTAAAATAATGGGTATTTTCAATAGAATTATCAATATTAATTTCACGTATTGCAACAATAGAAACCATTGTATTTAATGAAATAGCACCATCAACAAGGAAAGTATTAATTGAATCAGGTGTTGTTGTACTCATTAAAGGTTGTGGAGTTTTAACAGTTTTTGATAAACAATCAAGTCCACTATAAGGTGAGATACAACGACATCCTACATTTTCAACACATACACCTCTATCTAATCCACCACAATTGTTTAAACATACTACATCATTTGGTGTTGAGGAAGAAGATGAATAATCTAATGGTGAAACTATAACTCCTATAGTATTCGATTCAACCTTATTAATTTCGTCTTTTACAGTAATATATAATCTTTCAGAATTAAATGGTATTACTTTAATAATTATCATTATGTTTGAGCTATAAACTATACTATTTTCTACCTGACTATTAAAGTTATCAATGATTGAAATAGTTGATTTAAATCCAAAATGTTTACCTATTATAGTTATGAATGAACCTTCACTAGAGATTGGTGAGATGCTATCAATTGAATTTGATTCCTTTAACATTAAAAGTTTATTAGTATTTAAAGAATAACTTTCACCACTACTGTCTGAAGTTGATATTAAATTTTCAATAGATGGTAAAGTAATAGTTTGATTGGTTGAAATATAACTTTTTACACCATTTTTATCCAAATCATAAGCTGAATAACCATTGAAATTGAATGAAGTATCAACAATTCCAAAAACTGATACTATAAAACCTTTACTTGAACTGAACCCATATGGAACAGAACAAAATGCTTCATAATGAGCTTTAATTGTTAAATTGGTAGATGGATCAATTACGTTTTCTTTTAATTCAGTATTACATTCAATATTTGTTAAAGATGATAATGTTATATCATTTATATAATATTCTAAAAATACAATTGGTTTATGAGTATCATATAATAATCCGATATTATCAGAAGTATTAAATATAAATGATATATTTCTATTATGTGTATTGATATCTAAATTTTCAACCGATGGTTTAAAATAGTCTAGTGATGGTGGAGTTATATCACTTTCGTCATTATTAGATATAACGGTAAAATTGAAATACTTCATAGTTGTACTATCCAAATTATAGATTGGTGATAATGGAGAATATCTAATTTCTATTATATTATCCTGATATTTATAATTATCGTCCATTATTTGAGATTTGTGACCCGAGTTATCAATTAAAATTATATTTTCAAATGTATAGGTTTGTCCAGCAGTTGTTGGTTTCACCTTAAATATAATATTATATTGGCCTGTAAATTTATCACCACTTATTAAACCATTTTCAGGTGTAAAATTAAGCTCTAATGGTTGAGGATCTTTATCACCAATAATTCTAAAATATGCAGATTTCAAACCATTAATTCTATCTTCAATTGTAACTGTCCAACCTAATTCTACATCTTGATCTTGACCTGAAATATTAAATATATTACCATTAATACCACTAACATCTATTATTGAATTGAAATAAGTTATATTTTTAATAATTGGTGGCATTTCATCACAATCTGTTGAAGTTACACTTAAATTTGCAGCATTACCAAATAATGAATAAAAATAATCCATTGTATAACTAACACTATCTACTTTAATAATATATGGTAAACTACCAGAACATTTACGAGGTGGAATTACAAATTGAATTTTAAAAACATTTTCATTTTTATCTTTTAAATATTGTCCAACATCAATATCCATTGGATTAATTAATGAATCTCCATAAATTGGATCTAATAAATAAAATGAGATTGGTATATCGTATGCTGAATCAATATAATCGAAATATAAAGTTTGTAAAAATCCATTATCTACATTTACATTTTGAGCTTCAAATTCAAATTTAGTAACTGATAAACTTTGACTTCCACCATTAATACTATTATTAAATGCATTTATATATGGTATTTCTTTCAAAATTAAAAATGAATCTTGATCTAAATAATTTTGATTAATTTCATTAAATAATCCTTCTGTACTCATAATTACAATTGGTGTTTTTTCAAAGGTAACATTTATTATCTTTTCATAATAACCATTATAAATTGTTCCATTGACTAAATCCAATTCAGTTATAATGTTACCACAATACTCCATCCATGCTAAACCAGCGCCATTCGAAAATAAACTAACTTTAAGAATTGCTCTTTTACCATCCCCACCCCTTGGGTAATAAATTTCAATATTATTTATTATTGGTATTATATTACTAGTATAGGTTGGTGTTGGAATTGCTTCATATGAATAATGTTCTAATTCTAGTGTACAATAGTAATAATACAATGAAGATACTGAAGGAATATAAATACTTGAAATATATTCAAAATCATCGATTCTTCCCTTTCCAACACCATATGGATATATAAAGTGTCTAAAGTTTTTATAACCTTTATATGTATTTATAGATCCAGTTCTAATTTCGAATAATGCTGATCTTGGATCTCTAATAATTGGAATAGAGGTTTTACCTAGTCCATTACTACTATTTGAAAATAAAGAATTTTTTACCATAATATCACCAACATCTATTAATTTTAAAAGTTATTATGAGATTAATAAATAAATAATAATAAAAATAAAAATAAAAATAATAATAATAACAATAATGATAATAAAAATTATAAAAATAAAGTTAACTTACTTTTATAATTTATATTAGTTAAAATCATATAATCATCAATATTAAAAATGTGAGAAGTTACATTATAATTTGTGAATGAAATTTCTAGTGGTAAAAAAGAAGATAATAACTGAGAATTTGTTTCATTTCCGCCTACCATTTTAAACCATTGTTTAGGACTGTCATAAATTTCCAAATGTTGGTATAAAAATAATTTCGATACTGATTTTCCAATTGTAAAACATGTTGTATATAAACCTGTATCCCAAATACCATTTGAAATTATACCACCACCTGCTCTTTTTGCATTAATATTATCACAAACACTACCATTGTTTTCTATTTTTTTTTTATTTTTTTTTTTAAAAAAAAGTTATTATTAATCCTTTTTTTTTTTTTTTTTTTTTTTTTTTTTTTTTTTTTTTTTTTTTTTTTTTTTTTTTTTTTTTTTTTTTTTTTTTTTTTTTTTTTTTTTTTTTTTTTTTAAAAAAAAAAAAAACATACCATTTATGGGAGATGATAAATTGAATACAATATTATTATTTGAAAATGAATTGTATGATATATTAACAAATAAAAATTCATTAAAAATATTTGATAGTGGATTGAGTCTTGTAAATGTTAATTTGAATTGTGCCAAATAAGTTTTACCGAATAAATGACCTTTTAAAAAATCTATTGAATAAGGATATGGATAATTTTCTGGTTTGAAATTTATTTTTTTCGTTACATTAAAAACTTTTAAAGTGAAATAAATATTTGGAGATGGTGGATTTGTAGTTATTAAATTTTTTTTAATTTCCCAATTTAATAGATTTGGTGCTTCTAAACAATCAAATATAATTTCTGGAATTGATTCATTAAAACTTGATGAAGAATATATATAAGAAATTGAATCAACCATAAATCTTCCAACAGAGCATGATGTGGAAATTTGATAATAATAAGAACTCCCATTAGTTTGTAAAAGTCTTAAATTACTAGTATATAAACTAGAAATTATAAAATCAATAGGTTTTATTCCAAATGATCCAATTAATGTAAAATTTTGGTAACATAAACCATCTTTTTTTTTTTTTCAAGGCAATAAAATTAGTTTAGTTTTATTTTTTTTTTCTGATTAAATTAATTTTATTATCTTTACCTTGAGCATAAAAATTGTTATTATTATTTTCCAATCTAAATAAAGACATTGTTCCTCCTAATGATTTAGGAATTAATATGAAAAAAAAAATTAAAAAAATATAATGTTTCATTGTCTTTTAAAAAAATTTCTTTTCTTTTCTTTAATTTTTTACTTTTTTTTTCTTTTTTTCTTTTTTTTTTTTTTTTTTTTTTCTTTTTTTTTTTTCTTTTTTTTTTTTTCTTTACTTTTATTTTCTTTTTTTTTTTCAATTTTATTTTCGTCTTTTTTTTTTTTTTTTCATAAAAAATATAAAAATTAAAAAAAATTAAAAATAGATATTTTCTCTTGATTTTTTTTAAAATCATCTCTCTCACAGCCCAAAAAATTAATTTCTTAAAAAATGAAAAAAAAAAGTTAAAAGTAATTTTGTGCTGGTTTTATTTTTTATTTTTTATGCGGTCATTTCTACCAGAAGCTCAAGATATTTTCATCCAGATAACCCATTTGTTTATGTTTTGATTGGTTCAAAAAATTATCAAGAAGCTAAAAATTTGTGTTTGGAAATATCAAAAAATAAAAAAAGTTAAATATCTTTGAAAAAAAAAAATAATAAAAGATTAAAAATTATTATTTATTTTTATAAAAAGAGGGAAAAGATATTATCTATTTTTTATTTATATTTTTATTTGTTTTTTTATTTTTTTATTTTTTTTATTTATTTATTTATTTGTTTGTTTATTTATTTATTTATTTATTTATTTATTTATTTATTTATTTATTTATTATAATAAATAAATTCTTTTTTTAATTTTTTCTGCTAACTCTTTTTTTCATTTTAAAAAGGAAAATTCTAAAAGATAATTTTGAATTTGAAGGTAATAAGATTAAAATAATTAAAATTAAAATTATAAAGAAAACTATAGAACCAATTACAATACCAGCTATTTGAGGTTTTGATAAAGATGATGAAGACGACGATGTGCATATAGAATTATCAGAATTTGAAGAAGCTGGATTTGAATTTAATAATACAGAAAAGTCTGGATCTAACTCTATATTAATATTATAGAAAGGTATTTGAATAGCGACAAACGATAATTTTTTACTTGAGGTTGTACTATTTAATTTTTCATTCTGATTGAAATCTGTTAAAACTTTATTACTAATTGTACGTACTACATTATCAATATTTGCTCTTTTTAAATATTTTGAAAGAAAACTAAATTCACCAACTTGAAGTTCTAAATAATTTGAATGATCATTTAAACCAAATTGTTCACTTGAACAAATGTCATCAGTTTTTGAAGTTTCAATAAAATTTTTAAATATTAATTCCAATGTATTTAAAGATGTTGAGAATGGATAATGATCAATTGATATTGAATATTTTAAACTTGATGGATTTATAGTAAATTTATCACCTGCAAACGTAATTTGAGTTTCTTTTTCAAACCATTCAGCTATCACTGTTATATTTGATACTTGATTAGCACCTTTTTTAATTTTAGAACTATATGAAAATTTTGTACTTGAAATATTTTTAAAATCCCAAATATCAAAATAATGAATATTTTCAATTGAATTATTAAAATTAATTTCACGTATTGCAACTATTGAAATTATAGTATTAAGTTTAATATCACCATTATTGCCAACAATTGGAATTTCATTTTTAATATCTGGTGATGTTAAATTTGTTATAGGTTGAGGTATTTTAACAATCTCTGATAAACAATCAAATCCACTATATGGTGAGATACATTGACATCCAATATTTTCAATACATTTACCTCTATTCAATCCACCACAACTATTTAAACATACTACTTTTGGTGTTGGTGTTATTAGTGTTGGTATTGATGGTGTTGAAGTAGGTGTTGTGGTTGAAGTTGGTGTTGAGGTTGGTGTTGAAGTTGGTGTTGAATCAGATGAAGAAGTTGAAGAATCAGGTAAAACAGTGATTTCAACAATATTGGATAGAGTTTGAGTAATTTCATCTTTTATATAAACATATAATTTTTCAGAATTAAATGATTCAACTTTATTTATTAAAATAACATTTGAACTGAAAATTAAATTATTTTGAACAAGAGAATTTGAACTATCATTAATAAAAATTTTAGGATCAGAACCAAAACTATTACCACTTATTGTTATTAAACCACCACTACTTGAGATTGATGTAAAACTTTCAATAAATGGTGTTTTGGTTTGTATAATTGGTGATATAATACTAGTGAAACCTAAATTTTCTAAATCAAATGATGAAAAACCACCAAGATTAAAAGAAGTATCAACAATTCCAAATACTGATGCCACAATCATATTACCATTACTATCACCACCACCAAATCCATATGGTACTAAACAAGTTGCTGTATAATTTGCTGAAAATATCAAAAGGGAAGTATCCCATTGGAAACCATTTAATTTAGTTTCACATTCTATACTTGTTAATTCTAAATCTAATAAATCATTTATGTAATATTCTAAAAATACAACTGGTTTATGAGTGTCATATAATAAACCAAAACTATCGGTAACTTGAAATTCAAACGATAAATCCCTATTATGTGAATATGAATCAATATTTAGAGTTGATGGTTTAAAAATTGAAAGAGTTGGTTGAGTTGCATCTGGTGTAAAATCTGGAGTATTAACTTTAAAAGTTAAAAAACTCATACTAGTTGAATCTATACTATATATTGGTGATAATAAATTTACACCTGATTCTTTATTAAAATTAAAATTATCTTCAATTATTTGAGATTTGTGACCTGAATTATCAATTAAAATTATATTTTCAAATGTAAAAGTTTGTCCTTGAATGGTTGGTTTCACAAGGAATTTAATATTATATTGACCTATAAATTTATCACCACTTATTAAATCAAGTTCAGGTGTAAAATAAAATTCTAAAGGAATTGGATCCTTATCACCAATAATTCTAAAATATGCAGATTTCAAACCATTAATTCTATCTTCAATTGTAACTGTCCAACCTACCATTAAATCTTTGGTTCCATTACATGTAAATTCATTACCATTGACAGGTTCAATCGATTGGAAATAAGATATATTTTTAATAATTGGTGGCATTTCATCACAATCTGTTGAGGTTACACTTAAATTTGCAGCATTACCAAATAATGAATAAAAGTAATCCATTGTATAACTAACGCTATCTACTTTAATAATATATGGCAAACTACCAGAACATTTACGAGGTGGAATTACAAATTGAATTTTAAAAACATTTTCATTTTTGTCTTTTAAATATTGACCGACTTCAAGATCCATTGGATTAATTAATGAATCTCCATAAATTGGATCTAATAAATAAAATGAGATTGGTATATCGTATGCTGAATCAATATAATCGAAATATAAAGTTTGTAAAAATCCATAATCAACATTTACATTTTGTGCTTCAAATTCAAATTTACTAACTGATAAAACTTGACTTCCACCATTAATACTATTATTAAAAGCATTTATATATGGGATTTCTTTTAAAGGATTTAATGAATAATATGTATCATATATTTTGAATTGACCACCTGTAGTCATAATTAAAATTGGTGTTTTTTCAAAAGTAACAATGATAACTTTTTCATAATAACCATCACCTATTGTTCCATTGACTAAATCCTTTTGAGTTATAATGTTACCACAATATTTCAACCATGATAAAACACCAGCACCTGCTTTTGAAATGATCCTAACTTGAAGAACTGCTCTTTTACCATCACCACCTCTTGGATAATAAATATTCATACTTTCAATAGATGGCAATTCATAAGTTTGTGGTGTGTCAAAAACTTCAAGAGATGTAACAACTTTATTTAAATTTGAACTAAAGCTATAATATAATGAACCAATCACTTGAGTCTTTAATACACTCATTTGGTATTGAAATATTTGCATTGTACCTGAAACAACACCATAAGGGTATTTAAATTGTCTTAGATTAATACCAACATTTTGTGTACTCTCAAAACCAGTTGAAAATAACATTGATCTTGATATATTACCGTTTATTTCCATATTTATAAAATTTGTACTTGTATTTGTTGTACCATCAATAAAAGAAAAAGGTATCGCTATTTTAAATAATTGTAAAATATAAATAATTGTTAATACTTTGATATTAAAAAAAAAAAAAAAAACAAAAAAAAAACTTACCATAGTAATCGATTGAAGCAGTTTCAAACGAAATATTATCATAAACTAAAGAATGTACTTGATAACTTAATTTTGGTCTAATAAAATCTGACGGTAAAGAAGATGATAATAAAAACTGAGCCCTTGTTTCATTCCCACCTACCATTTTAAACCATTGATTATTAAAATCTATAGGTTGATCAATCATTCCATATACAGCTTTTGAATATAAAAATAAATTCGATATTGATTTATCAATTGTATCACATGATGTAATTAAACTTGTATCCCAATATGTACTTGATATATAACTACCACCTGCTCTATAATTATTACTTTGAGAACATACATCATTATCATAATCTTTTTTTTTTTTTTTTTTTATTAGTTTTTTTTTTTTTTTTCATATAAATTTAAAAAATATATTTATTACCTACCTATTAAAGGATTAAATAAATTGAATTCAATATTACTTAAAGAACCATATGAAATATTAAATAATAAATATGTTGGACTTACTCGAGGTGAGTTTGAAGGATTGAAATCTAATGAAAATCTTGCTAAATAGGTTGTTGAACTATCAATTAAAAATCCGTCTAAAAACGAGTATGTATATGGAAAAGGTGAATTTGTTGGTTTTAAACTTAACTGTTTTGTAACATTATAAATTTTTAAATAAAAATAAATAGTTGATGATGGTGGAGTTGTTGTAATTAAATTTTCTAATACTTGAAAATTTAATGGTGATGTTGGTGGTTCTACACAATTATAGACGAATAAAGGAATTGCATAATTATTTGATCCATCATATATTGAGGAGAGGCTATATTGGCCGACTGTACAATTTGCATAAATTTCAAAACGACCAAATGTATCTATTGATTGTATGAGTTCTGTTTTAAAATAATCAGTTGATAAACCTGAAATTAAAACTGTTGAAATTTGACTACCAAATGATCCAATAAATGTAAATCTTGGGTAACAATAACCACCTTTTTTATTTTAGTTTTTTTTTTTTTTTTATTTTGGGAAATAATATTAGTAAAAGAAATATAAATAAACGTTGCTATGTTTAATTTTGACTTTTTCCCACATAAAAATTTTCAGATAAAAATCTGAATTTCGGCATCGTTTATTTTTTTTTTTTATTTTTAGTTTTCATACTTTCAGCATAAAAATCACTATTTTTTTTTAATTGAAAGAAATCAACAGAAGACAGTGTAATTACTAATTCTATAAATAATAAATTTAAAAAAATAAATAAAGTCAAAAATTTCATCTTTTGGTTTTTGATTGGACATAAAAAAAAAAAAAAAAAAAAAAGTAAAAAAAAAAAAAAAAGTAAATCAAAAAAAAAAAATTGTGCAAAAGATATTTTTATTTTTTTTTTTTTTTTTTCAAAGAATTAACAATTTTTTTAATGGATGTTTTTTTAATTTGTAATGATATAGATATTATCAATTGAAGAATTAACAATTTTTTCCTTAAGCCAATTTATGGCAAATATAAAATAGGAATGAATAAACTTTTTAAATTTAATAGGTCTTAAAAAAATAAAAAAAAATAAAAAAATAAAAAAAGTGAATAAAAAAAAAGTGGATTAAAATCATTTTAAAAAATTAAAAATAAAAATATTTAATTTAAAAATAATATATTTAAAAAGGTGTTTAAATTTTTTTTATTAGATTTTAAAACTTTAAATAAAAAAAAATAAAAAAACTTGAACATATTTTTATTATATAAAATTAGAAAAAGAGAGAATACTATTTTCTATTATCTTTTTTTATTTTTATTTTTATTTTTTTCATTAATTTTAAAGGAGAGCTTCAAAATTGAAATTTGCATTATCACTAGTATTACAAATTGATTTGAATGATACGACTAAATTACCACCATCGAATTTCCAAACCCAATAAGAACTTTGTTTTTCAACAAATTGGAAGACGATTTTACAATTTTGAGTTGCTTCAACGAAACCTTCTTTGACCATATCATCATCTTTACATCTTTTAACGATATTTTGACTGATGTAACGAATGATTTCAGCAAAGACATCACCAACACGTGGTTTATTATTTTCTTCTAATTTTGGATAAACTTGTTCGATTGAAGATTCATCATAAGTCCAATCATTACCCAAGACTTCTTTAATCTTTTCGAAAGATTCATTGATTTTCTCTTGATTCTCTCTCAAATTGATTCTAGAGGCTAAAGTGAGTACACCTGGTGATGGTAAAATTTTAATGAAATCAAAGTTTGCATTATCACTAACATTGCAAATTGATTTGAAGGTGATTACTAAATCATTGTTTTCAAAACTCCAATTCCAATAACCGTTTGCTTTGGCATTGTGACGGAAAACAATCTTTGCATTTGAAGTTGCTTCGAGGAAACTTTCTAAAACCATATCCTCTTTACAACGTTTAACGATATTATCAGCGACATATTTAATAATCTCTTGGAATAAGTCACCAATTCTTTCTTTATTTCTTTCTTCAAGTGCTGGATAAACAGTTTCCAATGATTGCTCATCATAGGACCAATCTACTTTAGTGACCTCTTTAATTCTTTCAAAAGCGGTATCGAATTTCTCTTGGTTCTCTTTCAAATTGATTTTAGCAGCTAATGAGAAAACACCTGGTACTGGAAGGACTTTAATGAAATCGAAATTGGCATTATCAGAGATATTACAAATTGATTTAAAGGTGATGATTAAATTACCACCTTCAAAGGTCCAATTCCAATAACCACTTGCTTTGGCATTATGACGGAAAACAATCTTTGCATTTGAAGTTGCTTCAACGAATGCTTCTAAAATTGTATCATTTTTACATTTCTTTTCAATGTTATCAGCAACATATTTGAAAATATCAGAGAATAAATCACCAATTCTCTCTTTATTTCTTTCTTCAAGTGCTGGATAAATTTGCTCCAATGATTCTTGCTCATATGACCAATCCATGTGGGTGGCTGCTTTAATTCTTTCGAAAGCGGTATCGAATTTCTCTTGGTTCTCTTTCATATTCAAACGAGCAGCTAATGAGAAAACACCTGGAACTGGGAGAACTTTAATGAAATCGTAGTTGGCATTATCAGAGATATTACTAATGGATTTGAAAGTAATGATGAGATCACCATTAGCGAATGACCAATTCCAATAGCCTGTGGTTTGTTTTGGATTATGTCTGAAACTAATTCTACCATTGGCAGTTACATCATTGAAACTTTCTAAAGTCATTTCATCTTTACAACGTTTTTCAATGTTTTGAGCAACGTATTCTAAAATTTGAGCAAATGTAGTACCAAATTGTTCACGTTGACTTTCATGTTCAAAAGCAGTTGGATAAACAGTTTCCATTGATGCTTCATCAAATGACCAATCTCTACTGGTAACTACTTTAATTCTTTCGAATGCAAGTTCAAATCTTTCTTGATTCTTTTTCATATTAAGACGAGTTGGTAAACTATAAGCACCTTCACTTGGAATCACTTTATATAATTCGAAATTACCAGCTTCAGTAATATTATTACAACCTTTCTTGAATAAAAGATTTAATTGACCACCATTAAATGCATACTTCCAATAGGATGAATTCTTGGCATCTTCATTAACAATTAATACAATCTTTTTAGCAGTATTTGCATTAATGATTGATTCTTTAGTTAATTCATCTTTTGATGCATTTACAATACATTTACTAATATTTGGACATAAATTTTTATAAAATACTTCACCCTTTTTTTAAAAAAAAAAAGAATTGATTAGATAAAAAATGAAAATTAAAAAGAAAAAAAAAAAAATTACTTACTAATTGTTTTTTAACATGTTCATCAACTTTATCGAAAATGGCATCCCAATCAAATTCAATAATCCATTCTTCACCATTTAAAGCATTTTTGATTTCTTCATGTGCTTTATTTAAGTGTTCTTCATTATCTCTTAATGATTTTCTGAAAAATAAAAAATAAAAAAATGAAAAGAGTAAATAATTTGAACTTGATATTTTTTTATTTTTTTTTATTACTGTCTTTTTTTTTTATTTACCTAGCAACAAGGTTTAAAGGCATTTTAAAAAATTATATGTTTGTAATATCACAATGGTTTATAAAAAAAAAAAAAAAAAAAAAAAAATTTATATACAAAATTAAAAAAAAAAAAAAACAAAACAAAACAAAATATCTTTAAAAAACTGCTTTTTTTTTATAAAAATCAAAATATTGGGAAAAAAAAATGAATGAATCAAATCATTTTCCCTAAATTTTTTAGACAGATATTTTATAAAAAAAAAAAAAAAAAGTTAGATTCCGGGCTAACAAAAAAATCAAAGAAAATAAAAAATATTTTTTATTTTTTTATAATTTTTTTTTAAAACTCGCAACACACTTAAGTCGAAAATATCTAAAAAAATTTTAAATATTTGACAAATTATAATAAAAATTTAATTTTTTTGAAACATAATATGACGTCAAATTAAATAAATAAATATAAAAAAAAAAAAAACAAAATCCATTTTTAGAATGTCCACCTCGTGAATGAGCTTGAAAATAAAAGTAAAAAAAAAAAAAAAGAGGAGACTTACCGACCAGCGCATAAAATTATCCAACCACATCATCAGTTTTTTTTTTTTTTTTAAAAAATTCTCTAAAATTATTTGCATTTTATTTTATTTTTATTTTAAAACTAAATCATTTGAAATGTTTGTAAATTTCGAAGTAATATCCCAAAGTTTTTTAGAAATTTCAATACTATTGAATTGTCTTGGAGTTTCAGTTAATACACCAATGTTAAAGTAAGAACCTTTAATACCATTAAGTGATGGATCAGTACCAAGTGCAACTTTTGCACATTCTTTAGAAGCAACTTGAATTGGAGTGAAAATAAAATTTGGCATCAATGAAAAAGCAACTTTTAAAATACCAGTAAAATCACGTTGTAAACTAGTTTGAACTTTACCAGGATTAATTGAATTTACTACTATTTTAGAACCTTTTTCAATTAATTTTCTTTGTAATTCCTTTGTGAATAATAGATTACAACATTTCGAAAGTGAATAATCTTTTAATTGATTATAGTTTGCCTCTGATTCAACATTTATTTTATCATTTAAAATCAATGATAAATCGGCATCTTTAAATCTATCAGATGTTAAAACTAAAATTCTTGGATTTTCACTTTTTTCCAAATTTTTTAATAATAAATTTGTTAATAAAAATGGACCAAAATGATTAGTAGCAATTTGAAATGAATAACCATCTTGAGTTATTGAAAATGGTGGACACATAACACCTGCATTATTAATTAATAAATCTAATGGTAAATTTAATTTATTAAATTCATTTACAAATGATTTTACTGACTATTTTTTTTTTTTTTTAAAAAAAATAATTTATTAATAAAAAAAAAAAAAAAAAAAAAAAAAAAAAAAAAAAAAAAAAAAAAAAAAAAAAAAAAAATAGATTAAATTAAATTACATTTTGTTTACTAAGATCTAAATCTAAAATGATAATATTACTATTTCCAGTGTGTGATGAAATTTCTTTAGCAGCAACTTCACCTTTTTGTTTATTTCTACATCCAATAACAATTGTGCCAATTTCTCTTGCAATTATCTTACAAGTTTCTTTTCCTATTCCATCACTTCCACCAGTTATAATTGCAACTTTATTATTTAATTTATTCATTTTAATTTAATTTAATTTATTATTTTATTAATTATTAATTGTTTTGATTGATTATTTTTTTTTTTTTTCTTTAATTTTCCATTTAAATAGTTTTTTTTTTTTTTTTTTTTATTCATTTATTAATATAATTTTTTTTTTTTTTTTGGTATTAGTTTATCCTGGTTATTTTAATAAATTATTTTTAGAATCTTGATAAGAATTTTCTTTATTTTTTGTTATTTTTTTTTGAAAATCACATTAAAAAAAAAGATTTTTTTTTTTTTCAAAGGAAATAAGATATTTTTTTTTTTTTTTTTCAAAGTAAAAAAGATATTTTTTTTTTTTTTCGAGCTTTGGTATTCCCAATTAATAATGACGTATTAATTCATGCTAAAATAAAATATGTTCTTTCAAAAATTGGAAATAAATCATATTATTATTATTATAATATTTTTTTTTTACAAATATTTTTAGAATTTTCTTAATTTCAGAGCATGGATATTAAGGTCACACTCTTTTTTTATTTTGATTATAACCCACAACAACTAAACATTACGTACAAAAAAAAAATGGTAGACTAGATTTTCCATTTATTTTTTGATTAATTAACGTTAGTCATCTGATTTAAAATCTTAAGAAACCAGCACAGAGAAATCTAAATAAATAAAAAAAAAATTACCAGGCAATATTAAAACGATGACAATAACAATAAAAAATAAAATAAATAAAAAAAAAAAAATTAAAATAAACTAAAATAAACTAAAATTATATTATTTAAATAATATCGTTGTTGCAAATATTAACTTTAAAATTATACATAATTTATATAAAAATAAATAATTTAATATATTATTATTTTTTTTTAAAAAAAGAAATAACCAAAATATTTATTGTAAATAAAAGATTTAAATTTATTTAAAAATAATCTTTTTTTTTTTTTTTTTTTTTTTTTTATTCTTTTATTCTTTTGAATTTAATATTGTTAAAATTTCATCGTCAGATAATGGTTGTAAATTACGTTCATTTCTATTGAGTATAATTTCATTTTTCCAATAGTTATGATGATCATATTCATGATCTGAGGCACCAGTGAATTCTTTTTCTAAATCATTTGGCTCAAAGAATTGGGAGAAAACTTTAATTTTTTGTTTTTCACCATTTGCGAAAACGATCTTTTTATAGGTAACTTTATTGATGAATGGTGAGATGGTAGTCCAGAAAACATTGAAAATGAAGGGAGTTTCCACTAAAAAGGCATTACCGAGACGCTCTGGATAATGGTCGGATAAAATTTGAAGAACATACTTACTAACAGACATTGGTGGTGAATTTCTAATTGAATAGTTTTTAAAGTCGATTAACAATACAATTTGTTCGTGGCCACGTGTTTTATCCATTAATGATATTGCTCTTTCAATGTTGTAAACCATTAATCTGATTTGGTTATCATGGTTTTTAGTATTCTCTCTCACTGGTCTAAGATAGATAACACTTCTGCCATGTGATTTACCAAATACGTATTGTTTACCTGAGGATGCTTCATAGGATAATGATTCGGCTGTAATCTCGTATGGCTTATATTTGCTTCTCCATTCCAATGTATTCTTTAGTAGATTGAATGATAAAGAGAGATCATAATCTCTTGCTCTTAAATATCTTAATAATAACATATCACCACCATCCTCTAACCATTCTCTCTCCTTTTCTGATATCTCTCCAAATCCTGTGTTTGTTGATTTTTCATTACCATCTTTCCATACTTTTTCTTTAAATTGTTTGAAAATATTAATTTGTTTTTCACTTAAATTTTTAAATGGGTTAAATTCACCACCATCTTCAAATTTTGTATTATTATATATTTCATTATCTTCACCTGTTACTGATGATGCACTATTTGTATTACTATCTGTTAAATCTGAAGTTGAAATATCTTGTTCACTTTTTGTTGTAGTTGTTGTGGTTGTGGTTGTTGCAGTGGTTTCTTCATTTTTATTTTTTTTATCTTTTTTTCCCATTTTTTATTTTTATTTTTATTTTTATTTTTATTTTATTTTTTTTATCTTTTTTTTTTAATCTTTTTTTTTTTTCTGTGGTTTGATTACTTAGTGGTTGTTAAAAAAAAAAAAAAAAAAAGAAAAAAAAAAAGAAAAAAGATTTTTTTTTTTGTTTTTTTTTTTTTTTTTAAAATAAATATTTATTTAAATTTTAATTTTTTTTTATATTTTTTTTTTTTTTATTTTTTTTTTTTTTTTATTTTTTTTTATTTAATTTTTTTTTTTTCCGATACGTATTTTCATTATAAAGTTCAGATCTCATTTTTTTCAAGATTCGAAATATTCTTTATTTTTTATTTAAATAAAATAATATCCCCACCTTTTCCTCCCCTTTTTTTTTATTTTTAATTTTTATTTTTCCAAAAGACTAAAAATTATCTTTTTTTTTTTTTTTTTTTTTTTTTTTTTTTTTGAAATTTCAGATTATTATGATTTTTTATTTATAATGACAAGTGTTGACATTAATAATAATAATAATAATAATAATAATAGTAATAGTAATATAATTGAAACTAAATTAATTGGACATAAAGATACAGTATTATGTATTTCAAGTCATAATAAAAAAGAGATAATAGCAAGTGGTTCAGATGATTGCACTGTTAGAATATGGGATTTAAATACAAATAAATCAATACAATCAATTGTTGAAGGATTTCAAGGTAACCCAGTTAATAACGTTTGTTTTGATCAAGATTTCACTCTTTATTGTTCATATGATAATATTATAGTTTCATTTGATTTAAGACAACCAAATGTAATCTTAAAAGAATTTAATACTCAATATAAATTTAATACTGAAGAAATTAATCAAGTATGTAATTTTTAAAAAAAATTAATTATATATATATATATATTTCTTTTTCATTGCCACTTTTTACCATTTTTAAAAAATAATATAAACTGATAAAAAAAAAAAAAAAAAAAAAAGTTAAGTTTTGATTCAAAATATCAATATTTAGCAGCATGTGATGATTCAGGTCAAACTAAAATTATTGATGTTACAAAAAATAAATTAGTAGAATCATTAAATAAAAAGCATACAAATATAGCAACAGGTTGTGTTTTTAGACCAAATAGTAAAAATGAATTAATTACATCTTCAATGGATTTTTCAATCATTCATTGGGATTTCTTAAAAGCAAAAGTTTTACATAGAGATACATTTAAAGAAGGTTCTTTACCTCAAAATATTTCAAAATCACAACAACAACAACAAGAAACAACAGAACCAAATAGAATGTTAAATCCACCATTCGTTACAAGTGTTGATTGTTCAAATAATTCAAAATATGTAGCTATTTCAATGGGTGATGGTACAATTGTAATTAATGAAATTTCAAGTTTTAAACAATATTTAAAAATAAATTCTATACATAAATCTTCAATTCAACAAGTGTATGTTATAATTATTCTTTTTTTTTAAAAAAAAAAAAAAAAAAAAAAAAAAAAAAATATTCATTATTTTACTAATATTAAAATTAATTTTAAAGTCATTATCCAAAATATTTAGAAAATAATTATCAAAGACTAATTTCATTTGGGAATTATGATAAAAAGATAGTAATTTGGGATGTTTCTGAAGATATGAATACAAAAGTTTCATCATCTTTATTATCAAATGATGAAAAAAATAATGAAAGAATTAAAACATGGCTTGAACATTCTGAAAAAATTAATTGTTTAACAACTTCAAATTTAAAAAATAATGCAATATTTGTTGCCGATTTATCAAATGATTTAAAACTATTATCAATTCAATAATTTCCTTTAGAGTTTTTCAAATAATTAATAAACTTATATATAATAATAAAAATAAATAGATAAATCATTATTATTAGAATTTCTTTTATTTTTTTTTTATTTTTTTTTTTATTGTTTTTTTAAATTTTTTATTAATTTTTTTTTTTATCCAATTAGATAATGAAATTGTTATTTGTTAATTTTTTATTTATTGGAATTTGTTGGTCAAGTGCTAAATAGGTTTAGATACCTGAAATTAAAATTAATTTAATAAAATTAAAAAGGAAATTTACAAAAAAGAAGTAATATTGACTTCTTAAGAAGTAATATTGACTTCTTAATTTCAATATTACTTCTTAAAAAAATTTTATGATTATCATTTATTCCCATTCCCTCTTTAATTTTTTTAAAAAATTATAAAATTTTTTTAGAATTTTCTATTTTTATTTTTTGTTTGTTTATTAATATTATTGTATTTGGGAACATTGTCCTCTTCAATTAGGTTCTTGATTCAAAAGCACCATATTCAAAAATGGCAATGGAAGAGTGAAAATGTCTTTCATTTATTCAAAATTTTAGTACGAATTGGTGGTTAAAATTAATATTATCATATTTTTTATATTTTATAATGTATAAATTATAAGAATTCATAAAAGGGGATGTAGCTCAGATGGTAGAGCGCTCGCTTAGCATGCGAGAGGTAAAGGGATCGATACCCTTCTTCTCCACTTTATAATTTATTGTGTAAAGTGATACTTTACGAAGTTCGGGTTTGGAAATCGAAAATAAAAATTAAAAAAATAATAAAAATAAAATAAAAACATTTTTCGTTTTTCGAAAAATTCAGTTTTTCACTTTGAATACAAATAACAATATTAGTATTATTTATTAATTTGAATTTCTAAACATCTATTTAATTTATACATATTTATCTATAAATTTAACAATTGTATGGAATCTTAATATTATTAATTGTCACGACTTTCAGTTTTATATTTATTAGTATTACCATTACAAGTTTTTAATAGTCATAATATTAATAAGAATACTATAATAATACTTCTTATTTTAACTCATTATTTAATAATACTATTAACAATTATTTATTTAACAGATTTTCAAGATTTGTTTGAAAATTCCTAAATTGGAATTTTCAAAATAAAAATTTAGATATTAATTTTAAATTTTAAAAAAAAAAAAAAAAAAAAAAAAAAAAAAATCTATTTTTTTGCAGATCTTAATAAAATTAAGATTAACAGAGACGTTGCAAGACTAAAGAATGAGGAATAAAAAAAGATATAAATAGTGGGATATTTTAAAAGGACCACAGATTTTATTATCAATTTTTAACCATTTATTACATTTTAATTTAATATTACACAATAAATATATACATAAACAAATTATATTAATTTAGGTAAATACATAATAAAATAATAAATTATATAAACGTTATCAAAATTATTACTTAAAATAAATAAATAATTTAAAAATGAGTGAACCAGGAAATATCACAACTAAAAGACAGCTTCAACAACAATTAAATGAAAGAATTACAGAAGAAATAAACAAGATAAACCAGCGGAAGATCTTTACATATATTTATATATTTATTTTTATATATATTTATTTATATATTTATATTTATTTATAAAAATATATTTAATTATATATTTATTTATATATTTATATATTTTTATATTTTTATATATTTTTATATATTTATATTTATATTGCATTACATGTTAAATTTATAACAAAGTAGTTTGGTTAATTATATAGATGTTTAAAAATAATAAATCAAATAATACCAATGTTTTGTTTTTTTATTTTTTATTTTTTTATTTTTATTTTTATTTTTTATAAACTGAATTGGTAAAATACCAATGTATTTCACATTTATTAGTTTGTAAAATACTTTGGTATTTTACGAAGTTTAGTTTATATGATTTTTTAAAAAAAGAAAATTTAAAAATTTTTTTTTTTTTCGAAAATGAAAATGATTTTTTGAAAAAAGAAAATTTAAAAATTTTGGAATTGAAAATGTGGTATATTTTTCAAAGAATTTCAAGAAAGCTCGATTAGCTCAGTCGGCAGAGCGTGGTGCTAATAACGCCACGGTCGCAGGTTCGATCCCTGCATCGAGCAAGTATTTTTATACAACCCAAAATGGTCGTTGGTTCGATTCCTTCCTAATCAACTGACCACTTAATTGAAATTCATAAATAAAACTATTAATTATTGTTTATTTGTTATAAATGATCTTTTTTCATGTTGAAAGACCCACATATACACAAAACAGAATTTCAAAAAGATCTATTCTTTAAAGGATATAGTTACAATCAATTATTCCCAAACATATTGAAGATAAGAGATACGAAAACCAAAAACACAATGTTCAGATTTCATTCAAGATGTTTACCTCTAAATTATCTTCACAATAAAGATTGTCCATTGTGTAATATGAATATGAAAAATGATCCATATAGATCACCTATAATACCTTCTAACATGTAAAAAGATCATGACATAAACATAGACTACATTCATTCAAAATTTTGAATGGTGCTACAAAGCTATAGATTATGACCTCTCTAGACATTTTCATATAAAAATATAATAGCACTGATATTACACCAAATTTGGATATGGATTTGCAATCAAATATACAGCGAAGACAAAACTTTAAACTATCATCATCAAAAGACTCACTTTCAATCTGTAATAAAAACGAATACATAAATCAAATTAAAAATATCAAAAAACAAATAATCAAAGAATACTGTATACCAATCATAGCCCTACCAAATAGAGAAATTTTTGACCAATTTCTCTAAAAAAAAAAAAAAAAAAAAAAAAAAAATCAAAATACAACAATATAACCAATTATTACTATTCAAATAATTAAAATAAAATAAAATAAACATTATTATTATTTATTTGTTTATTATTATAATTATCTTAAATGAAGACAATTTAGCAATGGAGAGATGAAACTATCTCGAAAACAAGGATTTTAAGTATCTCTATAGAGAATTAATAGTTTTATCTGTTTCGCAATTTTAATCCTTGTCGACTAATATTAATATTTAATTATTCCTAATTCTATTTAATTGTATTTCTAATTTTTTCATTTTTTGTATTTTTTACTTCTAAAATATATAAATTAAATCATTTTTTTATTTTTAAAAAATATTTTTTATATTTATAATCTATTTTGAATTTTATTTTTTTAAAAAATGAATAAATAAGGAGATGTTCTATTTTTATTTTGTAATCATTTTGATTAATTAATTTTTAATTTTAAAAAATAATTTATTAAAAAAAAAAAAAAAAAAAAAAAAAAAAAAAAAAAAACCCCACACCCCAAATCAAATAAATTTATTATTATTTTATTATTTTTATTTTTTTCACACTTTAATAATATACAACATAAAAAATAAAAATATAAAATAAATATAAAATAAAACATTTCAAATAATTTTTTTTATTAATACGATAATCATTAATATATAAATAAAATCATATATAAATAATAAATATATAGATAGTATAGAAAGTTCAAAAAAAAAAAAAAAAAAAAGTTAAAAAGAAAATAAGATGGTCAACATCTTCCTAATCATTGTTGCGGTTGTTATACCAGCACTTGTAGCTTTAGGAAGTTTGTATTTAATTGCATACTTTCAACATCCTGACGATAAAAATGTTGCCTATTTCCCGAAGATTATTGTTATTTTAGGTATTACTTTAGCAGCAACAAGTATATTAATGTTACCATTGGATGTAGCAAATCAAGGAGGAAAAGGCGGATTTCCAATGGATATATTATGGATTGTTATATATATAGTAGTTGCAGTATTTGCAATTGTTATATGCCCATTTGCAATGTTCTTTTATGAATCAGAAGAAGCAGATCCAGCAGCAGGTAGTCAAATTGCAGGTGCATTCAAAGGTACATTTGCAATTCTTTTTGCATTTGCAGCATTAACTATTGTTTTATATGTATTCTTTGGAGTTGCAGAGATACCAACCATAGTGATTTTAAGTAGATTCCAAATTATTAATTATCCAATAGCAACTGATAGTATTAATATAACAACAACATTACCAGAGATAGCGTCAATCGTTGGTGGAGGGAATGATAAAATTAAATTGGATCCTGGAAATCCAGAATTATTAGGTAATGGCTCTGAATATGTAGAGTATCGTTTAGATAAAGAGTTTTTACAATTCCGTGTATCAATTGCACTTTTCATTATTACTATGGTTGCTTTCTTTGGTTGGTTATTATTCATTATTTTCGGTGGTATTGGTTTGGTTGCCCTTCCATTCGATATGATTACAGACTTTAAGAATCGTCCACAACGTATACCATACGATAAATATTTGGAAAGAAAGAAAAAGATTGGTGAACGTGCCACGGAATTGGTTGACGTTGGTAAGACCATTCAGTCACGTACCACTGGTGGTATCATGAGCAAACGTGATAGAAGAAATTACAATCGTTTCCGTCAAGCAATTTTCTTATTAGAAGAGGATTATGAACGTTTAAAGATTTCATACAAGAGACAAGGTGGCAAGGTCATACTTTATTATGCCCAGTTCTTTGGTGGTTTCATTGCATTGGGTGTTAGTCTTGGTTGGCTACTTCATATCATAATCTATATGATCACAGCTCCAGAGCCATTCCATCCTTTCTTAAATAGTTTGGTGATATCTTTGAATAATGCTTGGGGTTTCCTTGGTGTTATCGTCTATGGTTTACTCTCTTTCTATTTATTGTTCTGTGTTGTCAAGGGTAATTTCAAATTTGGGTTACGTCTTTTCTTCCTCTTCCCAATTCACCCAATGAGGGTTGGTAATACCATGATGAATGCTTTCCTATTCAATGTTGGTTTAATCCTTATCACATCGGTTTCAATCACTCACTTTTGTACAATGGCTTTCTCTCAATTCACTTCAACAACTTCCATTAATTCACTCTTTGAAACTGCTGTTAAAAATCTTAAAATCTTAAAATGGTTCTGGGTTGTCTATATCTTTGCCATCTTTGCTATGTCAATTCTTACTGCTATCTTTTTATTCATTAAACCTAAAGATAAACCAGCTAGAATTCGTGTATAATTAATTATAATAATATATTAATATTTCAAAAAATCATAATCAATAAAATCATTTTATTTCATTTCAATTGTTTTTTTTCTATTTATTTTAAATTTAATTATTTTAAATATAATTATAATATAATTATAATATTAATAATAACAATTATATTGAGTATATTCAATAATCAAAAAAAAAAAAAAAAAATGTAAATAAAAACAAAAATAAAAATTAATTGTTTGAGATTTTAGATCGTAATAGTTTTTTAGAATCAAATCGTATAAAATTTTTAATGCATTATCTTTTTTCATTTCAATATTATTAGAATCACATAGTTTTTTAATAAAATGAATTTGTCAAAAGAGATACTAAAATAAAATTATTATTTTGATTTGATTTAAATACAGATATTATTTTAGTTTAGATCATCAATATTTATTAATGCTTTGATTGTTTTTTTCTTATTTTTTGTATGTATGGAAATTATTTTGTGTTAGATTTTCTTTGATCATTAATTGTGTGTTCCTTTATTTATTAAATCAATACATAAATAAAAACTACTTCGAAAAGAATCGAACCATTGACTATTTTTGTTCCAAATGAAAAGTTTCGCCCAAAGGGGGGCTCGAACCCCCGACCACAAGGTTAAAAGCCTTGCGCTCTACCGACTGAGCTATCTGGGCTTTGGATGAAAAAATATTTTTTAAAAAATATAATATATCTAATTTCAGATCGAAAAAAACAAACAACAACAACAATCTCTTTTTTTGATTATTTCATTTTTCATATAAAAAAGACTTAAAAAACAAATAAATAAATAAATAAACTATTTTAAAAAGCCATCTTTTTACTTTATTGTAATTTATTATTTGTTTCGTTTTGAGAATTTTGCGTAGCAAAATTTTCAAAAAAAAAGCAAAAAATAATCAGATCGAAAAAAACAAACAACAACAACAATCTCTTTTTTTGATTATTTCATTTTTCATATAAAAAAGACTTAAAAAACAAATAAATAAATAAATAAACTATTTTAAAAAGCCATCTTTTTACTTTATTGTAATTTATTATTTGTTTCGTTTTGAGAATTTTGCGTAGCAAAATTTTCAAAAAAAAAGCAAAAAATAATCAGATCGAAAAAAACAAACAACAACAATCTCTTTTTTTGATTATTTCATTTTTCATATAAAAAAGACTTAAAAAAAAAAAAAAAAAAAAAAAAAAAAACCTGGGAACCCAAGTTAATCAGAAAATTTCCAGATTTTTAACTTTTTAAAGAAAAATAAAAAAAATAGAAAGAAAATAAGATGAAAATCACAAACAACACCACAAATATTAAGCAACACAAATGCCTACAAAAAATAAGCGAAATTGTGGATAAAACTCAATTAAAAAAAAAACAATTCAAATACGTCATAAACATCAATCACGAACCAGACGATAAAATAAAAAAAGATTTAGAAAAAAGTTTGGACAAAAAAGATGTTTTAATCAAAAGTAATAATACATTCAAAATTCTCACAGACAGTATTAGTACAGTAATCTATTTTGTAAATATGTTTGATGCAGAATTAAAAGGACAATTTATAACCACTATAAGACCAAAAAATATGTATACAGATTTTGATTGGTATAAATCACTCACAGAAATAGAATGGGTAATAGAAAATGAAGGATGTAAACTAATTAAATTAGAAATTAAAGGCGAAACTCTAATTATCAAAACAGTGAAAAGAGTCGTAGAAGAATTTGACACTATCATTGAACTAGACAATCTAACATTAATTGGACACTCCAACAAAGGATGGAGAGATCAAACCTCATTACCAGAAAATCAAGAAGAAAACAAAAATAAAAAACAATCAGATGAACAACAACCACAATCTACATCAGAACAAATACCAAAACAAGGAAAAAGAACAATCATTATCCCACCAATCACATCCTCATCTAATGATAAAACATTTATGGCCCTAGATGATACAGCTCAAAAGGTAATAGAAGCATCACTAGAAAACGTAGATGAACTAACAAGAATAGAGAATGAGATCAATACACAATCGATAAACAATCAAGAAATTAAAACAAAATCAGAAAAACCTATCGAACCACCATCTCCATACAATACACCAATAAAACAACACGGCGAAACAAAGGGACTAACAACGGAAGAAAAACTTAGAGAGGCAAATGATATCTTCGACTTCACCAGCCCAAACACTGATGCAATAAGAAAAATAGAATTCCCACTTTCAATCCCTTCAAATCAATGGTTCTTCTCCTCTCCAATAAAACATATCATGAGTTTCAGCCCAACCTATGGTACACCATCGAAAATTATCGATTCACCAAGTAAATTGTTAAACACACCAAAAAAGAAACAACAAGACAAAACAAACAAGACCAACAAAACACCAGTCAAACCAAAATTGGGTGAATATGGACAAAAAAGCATAAAAACAAAAATGGATGAAGATATAGACAACTTCAACAAGGAAATTCTAAAACAAATCAATAAATCAAAAAACCCCACAAACACACAAGACCAACAACACAACGAACAAAGTAAAGATCAGTTAGAAGACAAAATAAACCAGAAACTTCAAAAGGTAGATAAAAATCTACCCCAAATAAAACTATAAAGAAAAACACAATAAGAATAGGTGTTTGGAACATCCAAGGATCCAACACCATCCAATCTGCCAGCATAATAAACACCGTTTTAGACAACAACAAGCTGGACGCAGCACTTCTAACTGAAACAAATATAAAAACAAATAAAATTTACTCAATAAATCAACAATATAAAAACAAAATAACACACCACGCACCAATTGATAAAACAGGACAAGGGGTGTCACAAATCATCATCAACACCCGCAATAGAACTTCCTAAACATCTCAAAAAATACAATAATTCACTCAGTACTTTCTATAAATAAAAAAAAAAAAAAAAAAAAAAAAAAAAAAAAAAAAAAAAAAAAAAAAAAAAAAAAACCCAAGTTAATCAGAAAAATAAAAAAGATAGAAAGAAAATAAAATGAAAATCACAAACAACACCACAAATATTAAGCAACACAAATGCCTACAAAAAATAAGCGAAATTGTGGATAAAACTCAATTAAAAAAAAAACAATTCAAATACGTCATAAACATCAATCACGAACCAGACGATAAAATAAAAAAAGATTTAGAAAAAAGTTTGGACAAAAAAGATGTTTTAATCAAAAAGACCCTGTAAAAAAAAAAAATAAATAAAATGAGATCTAGCATCTCAAGGAGAAGCAAATAATAATTGCGTTATCCAATTCAAAAAAAAAAATATATCTAATTTCCAAATTCAAAATAGTGAATTAAATATTAACCAACAATTTAGTGTCTATGGAGATATTAATGATAAAACTAGCGATTATATTTTGGTTTTATACCAACAGTACAGAAGTTCTCCTGGTAATATAATAGTTAATAATGTTGAAGAACAACATCAATGTTATCAATCGAATAACGAAAATTCAAATGTATTGGGTAAACCATTGGAAAAAGTAGAACATGGTCACGTGGAGCATTTCTCTCCAAATAGTCGAGATTGTGATAGATCAAAACCTGTAGACATCGAAACCGATAAAAATTAGAAATTTAATTTTTTGGGTACTATTGACAGTAGAAGTTAAGAAAGTAAAGCAGAATCAACACCAACTAGTACTATTCAAGGTAGTTTAATCAGTGTATGGTCATTTGATAGATCAGTTGATCATGTTGTTTTAGGAACAACTGTAAAACATGGTATGAGTGATAGTGGTAGTTGGAAGTAACATCAAACATAATAACAATTACCATATTAAAGAACATAACAAAGTAAGTGAAAAAGTTATCTATTTAAATTCAAAAAATCCATTTGCTGAATTCTATAATCACAAACCATTTACAAATAATTTTACTATCAATCATTAATGAGTTAAAATTTACTCAAGATATATTAAAAATTTTTTAAAATAAAAATAATTAAATAAATAAAAATTATAAAAAGTTTAGATAATAGTTTTTTTTTTATTTATTTTTAAAAATAATCTATTTTCAATATATACTCCGCTCATTGTTGTATAAATTATAAACCAATTAAATTTTTGATTAAAAAAAAAAGGTAAAGAAAACTGAATATTTAATCCCATTGTTTGTTTGAGATTTTAGATCCATCATCTTTTGTCCATTTCAATATTATAAGAATCATTGAATTTTTATAATATTGATCAATCAAATATGGAAGAATATTATAATTTTAATATCAATAACCAACATCATGTCATGAATTCTATAGTTTTCATGCCACTGGTGGTGAATCGGTTGAACCAGAAGATGAATAATAAATATTTTTAGATGGATGAGATATATCATCTCAAGGAGAAGCAAATAACATTTGCGCTACCCATTCAAAAGCTTCTCTTTGAGTAAATTAATGATAACTTTTTTTTGAATTGGATAACGCAATTATTAGTTTCTTTTCCTTGAGATGCTAGATTTCATTTTATTTGTAGTAATTTTACAGGGTCTTTAAAAGAGGGGTTAGTTTACAAAATGTAGATAACATGATAATAACGGACCAGACTTAATTTAAATTTATGGTAAAGGGTTTTAACTATTTTTTTTTTCATTAACATCCAAAGCCCAGATAGCTCAGTCGGTAGAGCGCAAGGCTTTTAACCTTGTGGTCGGGGGTTCGAGCCCCCCTTTGGGCGAAACTTTTCCCCTGGAACATAAGGGCAGAGGTTCGATTCTGATTAAAAATTATATCACCATTTTTTAAATCGTAAATTAAAAATCAAAAATTAAAATCTCAAATGACTTGGTTGTTTTTTATTAATTCGATAATATATTTAAAACTGATATATTGAAAAATAAAAAATTTCTCTAAAGAGAAACAAATTCAATTGAATCCTCTCAAAATATTTATTTATTTTTTAAATCAAAAACTTTGGATGATAACTTCATATTTTAAATAATATTTTGTTGGATATTAAAAAAAAAAAAAAAAAAAAAAATCTGTTTTAAAATTTTTTTTTTTTTTTTTTTTTTTTTTTTTTGCCTTTGCATTTTTTCCAACCTCAGAGTAAAGAATGGATATCTTATATAAAAAAGTATTTAATAATAAATTTTTACAGAATAAAATTTATAATTATATTCAATTCAAAGATAGAGAAGAGAATAATAATGATTTAGAGAAATGTTTTAATGAATATATTAAGTATTATAATGTTCAAGATTTAGAGATTGAAAGATTGGTATTAAGAAAAGAGTATAGATTATTATTTGAAACTATTGATAATTATTTTCAATATGGTATAGTTGATCCAATCCGATATTGGTATTATATAATCACACCAAGTAAATATGAGATTAAATTATTGATTCAATTGAGTGGATTAGGATTCGAAAGATTTCTATTACTTTATAACGAATTCACAATACTATTCAAAAGATTAAAACACCAACTATTAAGAAACGTATTAATTAGTGGTAATGAAGAGATATTCAATTTCCTTTTGAACAAAGGTTATAAATTAAATCTAACAATTAATTGGGATAATTCTGAATTTTCAAAATTAAATTGTGCTGGTAATATTAATTTATTTAAATTAATAATTGAAAATCATTATACTCGTTTCAATAGTGATTTAGATTTAATCTCATTTAAATTATTATTAAAATTATCATCTCAAATTAGATATCAAATTGGACAAGTAAAAAGTAATAGTTTTTATTTATCAGTTCAAAATCATAATAACAATCCATTTTATTCTTCTCCTCCAAGTAATAATAATAATAATAATAACAATGGATCTATATATAAAATTTATCATACAGAAATTTCAAATGATTGGAATAATGATAAATGTTGGTCAAATTTTAATTATTTAGATATTTATAGATATTTAATGAATAGAGTTGAAATTACATGTATACCAATTTCAAAATTATTTGTATCATTTAGAGTTTCAGATATTTCATTAGCAAAAGCAATTTGTGAATATAGTAATGAAAGGGTTCATCATCAAACTGGTGAAGGTATTGATGAAGTTGATTCTTATATTACAAAATTGGGTATAATCTTAAATACATTGAAATATCGCAATTCCTATAGATCTCAATTGCTATCAATACCACAAAGTATTTATCAAGTTTTAAAATTCACATTAGAGAATCATATTAGTAGAGAAAAGAAAACTGACCAACTTTATGGTAACATTGAAAATATTTTTAAACCAATCCATTCAAAACATCCATTTGCAAATGATATATCTCATCATCATTTAAATGATGATCCAACTAATCCAGTAACAGTTTATTCAATCAATTATAATCAACTAAATGATGATGATGATAGATTATTTAAATTATTTTTAGAAAATGATTATTTACCAAATTGTTTAGATGAATTTAAATATATGTTATCAAAGAATTTAAAAATTAAAAATGAATCTGATAATATTGGTAAACTATTTATACATTGCTCAAATCAGTTAACAGATTTTGAATTTTTAAAATTTTGTTATCAACATTATCAACCAAATTCAAAAGAAATTTTAAAAAATGTAATTCATGATTGTATTATTTCAACATTTGAAATTTCAACATGGATTATAAATCAAGTATTTCCTTATGGTTATTGTAATAGTGATATTAATCAATTCATTCCAAAGTCTCCATCAAATTATTGTTTACAAAATTTAATTATTTTTGATCAAAAATCACTTGAACTAGTATTACCAATTATTAATATCGATTTAAATCTATTTAAATCAATAATTGGCTTTAAAAATTCAAATTTTTATTTTGTTTTCATTCAATTATATAAAAAATTACTTTTAGAAAAAGCTAATGATCCAACAAGTGTATCCAATATAACAAGTGAAATATTGAAATCTATTTACTATAAAGATTGGTTCCCATTATTTAAATATATTCTTGATAATGATTATAAAGGTAATAATGAAAAAATTCAATCTATCTATAAATCTTTTAAAAAAACTCAACCTTATCAACTTCATCCAAAATATCATTCATTAATTCAATTTACTCTATCAAATAATATTAATAATAATAATAATAACCATCCAAATTATTTAAATTTCATTATTAATTCAATGTATCAAAATGGTGAACAACTTTTAAAAGTTTATGATGGTAGTTTATCAACAATTAAAAATAATTTACAATCAATTAAATTTAATTCAACAAAAGTTTTAAATAATGTATTTGAAAATATTATATCTCCTCATTATATAATTCCAAATCAAAATAATAATAATAATAACCATTCAAATTATTTTATTTCAAGATTAATTGGAACAAGTATTAAGAAATTTTATTTTTTATTAAATTTTAATGATAATGATAATAATAATAATAATTATATTAGTGTTAATAATAATTTTTTAAAAATTAATTTTAAAATTATAATTAAAGAATCAATTTTATCAAATTATTTATCAATTTTAAAATATATAATTTTTAGAAATGATAATAAAGAAAAAGTATTTGGTAGTAGTAGTGATTTTCAATTTATGATTGAATTTCATTCATACTTTTTATTTTATTCAATATTATCATTTTTAGAGAAAAGAAATAATAGAAAACAATATTCAATTGGTAATTCATTATTATTAAAATCATCTTTAGAAATTGTTAATCATTGTATAGAAATTTTTAACAACCATTCAATATATTATCAATTAAATCAAATTTTAAATTTTATTAAAAATGAAAATGTTTCTTTAATATTATTTAAAAATAATTTAAATTTATTTTTAAATAATATTAATCAAATATCAATTAATGAAGATAAATTAAAAAAATTTTTATTAAATTTAAAAAAAAATATAAATGAATAAATAAATAAATAAATAATTAAAAGTTTTGTTTTATTTTATTTTATTTTATTTTATTATTTTATTTTTTTAATTTTTTATTTGATGTTGGTTTTGTTGAAGATTTTATATTTTCAGGTTGTTTTCTAACTTTTGAAGATTTATTTGAAGATGAGGTAGAGGAAGTTGATTTATTAATATTATTTTCTTGATTTAAAATATCATCTAAATTATTACTATCAATATCATCAGATGGTACGAATGAAATATTTGGATTTATACAATTAATTTTTAATTTTTGATCATGAGCTTTACTATCATCAACATAAATTTCAACAGTAACTTTATCAAATACTCTAAAAGTATGAATACCATTACCAAGTGTTTGATCTTCATGATTATAATTATAAATATTAGATGTGCCACCACCACCATTGGTGGTAGCAGTTGAAGAATTTGGATCAGAAACATAAACAGTACCTTCAAAACCATAACGTGGCACTAATACAACAAAAGCATTAGCTTTTACACGAATGATATAAGCATCTTCAACAGATTTACGACCTTTGAAAAAGATTAAAGTATGAAGTTGAGTTGAACCTCTACTTGCGTATTGAGCCATTTTATGACGGAAATTATTATTCTCTGTTAATGCTGAAATGGTTTTATTCTCTAAATTTAATGAAACTGATTGAATACCAATTGCAGAAGCTAATAAACGATGAACTATAATATCTGGATAACGACGAATTGGTGATGTGAAATGAGTGTAAATATCAGTGGCCAAACCATAATGATTAAAATCTTCATATGGTAATGAACCTGATGAGAAATATTTAGCTGGTGACATGCAACGGGTTGTCATAATACGACATAGGGTATTAAAGTATGAATCGTTCTTATCTACAGCGGAATCCAATGAATCTGCTAAATCTTTACTTGTGGTGGTTGAGAATTTGTAACCTTTATTCTCGATTAACTTTGTCAATAAATCGAAAGCTGCTTTATTTGGAGTTGGATGACGACGTAACATAGCACAACCTGGGAAATGTTTATAAATTTTCTTGGCAACCCAAATATTTGCTAACAACATAAACTCTTCAATCATTGAATTTGTTTCACGAAGTTGATAAATTTCAACATCGGATGGATCACCACCCAATTCTTCAGTCTTGAATTTAACTTGTGGTGAAGCTAAATAGAGTGCACCCCTATCGAAACGTTGTTTTCTAAGAATTTTTGCTAAACTATTTAAATTTCTAAGATTTACTGTGATTTGATCATTTTGAGATTTATCATCAATTCTAATTTGTGCTTGTTCATAGGTTAGAGATGCACATGAACGAATTATACTTTTAGTATATTCGACTGCAATGATTTCACCAGTGTGTTGATTAATTTTCCAAATACAAGAGAAAGCGAAACGATCTACATTTGACATTAATGAACAAAGATTACCTGATAATTCACCTGGTAACATATCAATTCTTCTATCGACTAAATAAACAGAAGTACTACGATTTGCAGCTTCTTCATCGATTGCTGTACCTTCTTGAACAAAATGTGATACATCAGCAATATGAACACCAACCTCCATAATACCTTTACCAAGATCTTTAATATGTAATGCATCATCAATATCTGTACAACCTGGTGGATCAACACTGAAAATACACTCCTTTCTCAAATCTTTACGACCCACCATATCAGCACTCGTAACACGATCCATAATATCTGGTGATGGTAAACATTTCATTACTGCTGCACCAAATGGATGATGTGGTATATCGAATTGTAACAATAATACTTGACTCTCTGTTTCCTTATCGCCCAATGGTCCTAAATCCTTTACAAAATGACCACTTGGATATTTTGAATTCTTATCCCATTGATCGATTGCCACAACAATACGTTTACCAATTAAATTACTAACTTGACGACTTTTGATTCTAATTTTTGGTATACGTTTATCAATTGGCATAAAATAAAGAAAATGTAAACCTGTACTTGTTTTCGTAGTAGTATTATTATCATCTTGTTTGAATTCAACTGCACCACAATATGGCTTCCAATTACGTTTAATTATACCAACGACTTTACCAGTTGGTTGCTTTTTTGAAATTAATGAATCCTTTGCAATTGAATCATCATCTTCTTCAACACCTTCATTCTCTAACATAATTAAAGTCGATGGTGTATTCCATTTAGATTGATCAAATAATTCAACGGCAACAATATCACCATCCACTGCTCTATTTATATTCTCAATACCTTGAATCAATATCTCCTTTTCCATCTCCCTATTTGATACTGTTGCTTCTCTATAATTGGTTATACTTGTTCTAAATATACCTTGAATTAATTTACCACCTTTAATTCCCTCTGTTAACATTGACATTGGCTTATGTTCTTGATATTGGAATCTCTTTGATTCATCATTATCTTTTTCATTACTATCATCATTTGGATCTGATAATTTATCAACCAATGATGGATTCTTATCTGATAATTCAAATACTAAATCTTGAACTAGTGTTTTTTAAAAAAAATAAAAAATTAATATTTTATGTATATATATAAAATAATATAATATAATACTTACTAGTTTGACAATCTAAACCTAATGATTTTGCTTTTTTTAAATTATCTTTATCATTTGTAATTAATAAAACTTTAATTGAATATTTATGAAGATGTGATTTATACCATTGAGTAGCTACACGAATTGCACGATCATTTCTATCATTTGGCGATTCACCATTTTCTCTAGTGATTGATGTGAATGTACTATATTCATTAGAGTAAACATAAAATTTTCTTGAGGATTCTTTAATTACATCACGTATACGATTAAAGATTGCACGATTTTGTGATTTAACTTCATCTAATACCGTTGATAATATTATACAATTCTTTATGGTTGGATCTTCTAATAAATCAATTTGGTGCAATATTACATTTGTATCTAATATTAATATTTTATCAGAATCAATTGTATTGATTTCGTTTGATAATAATGCTCTATCTTCAACTGTTGTCCTTCTCTCTAATTTGATTTTACATTCTTTACAACTATCATGTCCACATGGTATATCATCTCTTAAATAAATTTCATTTACAACTTTTATAATTGTTCCTTTCTTTGTTGCTTTATAAAAACATTTATTTGATTGCATTATTTTAAAAAAAATTAAAAAAATAAAAATAAAAAAATAAAAAATAAAAAAATAAAAGAAAATGTGAAAAAAAAAAACGAAAAAAAAGTGATTTATCAACTCGTTTTTTTTATTTTTTTTTTATTTTTTTTTTTAATTTCTCATATTTTTGATATCATTAACAATTTAACATTTAAATTAAAAATTTTTTTTTTTTTTTTTTTTTGTTTAATTTTATTTACAATACAAATTTATTTACAGAAGTTTTTATTTATTTTATTTTATTTTTTTTTTTTTTTTTTTTTTTTTTTTTTTTTTTTTTGACTAATTATGTATATTTTGAGCAATTGCACTTTCTAAATCTTCAATTGTATTATTTATTAAGAAACTATTATATTCTCCCAAAATTTGTGAAATATTTATTGATACGATTTCATTTACATTTATTTCTTTTTTAAATAGTTTACTTTTTTTTAAAAATGAAATTGTGGTTGTTAATTCAAATGAATTATTTTCATTTTCAATACTATTACAAATTGGAGGCATCTTTGAAATTATTTTGATTTTGATTTTATTTGTCTTTTTTTTTAGGTTTTATTATTTTTAGTAATATGTTTTTTTTTAATTTGTTTTTTTTTTTTTTATACACTTTTTTAATTTTATATTTTTAATTTTTTTTATTTTTTATTTTATTTTAATTTATCTTTATTTTAATTTATTTTTATTTTAATTTATTTTTTTATTTTAATTTATTTTTTTATTTTAATTTATTTTTTTATTTTAATTTATTTTTTTATTTTTATTTTATTTTTTATTACAATTTATTTTTATTTTACTTTATTTATTTTTTTTTTTTTTTTTTTTTTTTTATTTTTGTTTAAATAACAAATAAATAAAAAAATTAAATATTTGAAAATAATAATAATTTAATATAAAAAATAAAAATTTATTAATTATTGGTTATACTATGTATGGTGGTACACGCAATATTATTATAATGTATTGAACAACAATAACAATAACATTAAAAACTAAATCTCAGTTTTTTGCTTGGATAAAATTATTTTTTTATATTTTTTTTTTTTTTAGCTTTTAAATTATTATTTTTTTTTTTTTATTTCTTTATTTATTTATTAAATACATTTTTTTTTTTTTTATTTTTTTTTTTTAATAAATTCTGAATTTATGAACCACTACAATAATAATTAACTAATAGGTCAAGGTGTGTTTTTGAATGGTGGGGGTGTTGTGTGTTTGTTAGGTGATTTGAAGGGTGGGTTATTAGAATTTAGATTTAATAAGGGTGTGAGTTTGTCGATTTTGACCACATTGTTTTTTTTTTTATTATTATTTTTATTTTTTTTGTTTTTTTTTTTTTTTTTTTTTTTTTCTTAATTTTTGTATTTATCCATTAATTTTTTAAATTTTTTTTTTTTTTTTTTCTACTTTCAAAAATTTGAGATTTAAATCATATAGCTGTTGATGTGGATAAAGTGTTTAAAATTTTGATAATTTTAACAATATTGTTTACTACCTATATATATAGTGTTTAAATAAATTTTTTTTTTTTTTTTTTTTTTTTTTTTTTTCTTTCATTTTTTATCATATTCAATGGGTAAATTTTAGTCCCACAATGTTATTACCTTTTAAGGTTATACCAAAAAAAAACCCCACCACCCTAAACTATCAAGTAAAAAAAATATAATAAATAATAAAAAAAATAAAAATATATTTAATATATTGTTGGAGTTTTTTTTTTTTTCTAATGTGGGGTGTATGAAATAAATAATGAAAATAAATAATGAAAATAAATAAATAATAATAATAATAATAATAATAATAATAATAATAATAATAATAATAATAATAATAATAATAATAAAAATAAAAATAAAAATAATAATAATAATAATAATAATAATAATAATAATAATAATAATAATTTCAAATAAATAATAAAAAATAAAATAAAAAATCATTCCTAATTTATCTTTTTCTTTTTTAGATTTAATCAACATGATAAAAAAAAAAAAAGATTTTTATTATTAGTGTGGTGTGGTGTGGTGTGTGGGTATATGTTAAATTTAAGTTAGTTTCACATTTATCTATTTATATTTATTTACATTGTTAAAATCAATTTAACATATTAAGCTTCTGGAATATATTTGCAATTATTATTATATTTATTATTATTATTATTATTATTATTATTATTATTATTATTATTATTTTTTTTTTGTTTTTTTTGTTTTTTTTTTTTTTTTTTTTTTCTAATTATTTTTATTTTGAATTAAATCTAAAGAATTTATAAAGATGATACCATTATCTTTCATTTTCTGTAATGATTGATCGGTACCATTCTTTGAAACACCTTTTGAGCAATCTTCTATGAAATAAGTTTTAAAACCACAACTAACTGAATCCAAGCAACTAGCCAACACGCAGAAATCAGTTGCCAAACCACAAATGTAAACATTAACAATTGAATGTTTTTTTAATATATCATGTAATTCAGTTTTTGATTTTTTATCATTATCATAAAATGATGAAAAACTATCAACTTCTTTATCCAATCCTTTATTTATTATTATATCTTTATCTTTTACAATTAAATCTTTATTAATTTCACTACCTTTTGTATTTTGAATACAATGATCCTATTTTTTTTTTTTTTTTTTTTTTTATCCCAAACAGTTTTAGAATTTATTTTTTTATTTTATTTTTTTTTTTTTATTTTTTCAAAAATTTGAATTTTACATACAGGAAATAAAAGTTGTGTATTATTTGATTTTGTTATAATGGAGTCATATGGTTTTTTGTTATGAGTTGATGCAAATGAAATATGGTTTTCTGGGTGCCAATCTTTTGATAAAGCAACTAAATCGAATGAACAATTATTACGGATATCGTTTATTGGTTTTATTATATCATTTGCATTCTCTACTTCTAAACTGCCATCTTTCATAAAATCATTTTGGACATCAATAATTAATAAGCAAGACATATTACTACTTCTACCACTACTATTTTTGAAGAATTATTATATAATAAAAAAATAAAAAATAAAAAATAAAAAATTTAATCTTAAAAAAAGAATTTTGAAAATATATATTAAAAAATCTTTTTGTTTTGTTTTGAAACACTATAAAAAAAAATAAAAAAAAAAAATAATAAAAAAATAAAATTTTAAAAAAAAAAAAAATGAAATTTTATTCTAGAACGACCCATATAAACGAGAAAAAAAAAAAAAGAAAAGGGACAAAAATGTTTTTTGGTTGAGCTTAAAATCTTAATAGCATATTAAATTAAATTACTAAATTTTGATATTTTTATAAAAAAAAAAAATCGGATTGGTCAATTCAATGAAACTTTTATATTAATATTTATTTATTTAAAAAAATAATCCAATAACACATTGATATCAAAATCCAAATTGTAATTAATAATTACTATTACCCCGAGTGGTAATTAATATTTATGGTGTTGATCAAAACTAAACAAATTTTATTTTATTTTTTTTTTTTTTTTTTTATTTATTTTCCGCACACCGATTTTGGTGAAACCTAAAAAAATTAATTCCAATGAAAATATTTATAAAACGGGTAGATTTTTAAATTTATCCAACCAGAATTTTATTTTAAAATTAAAAAAAAAAAAATTATATTTTATTTTTTTTCTTTTTCTTTTTATTTTTTTTTTATATATTTGGGAAAAAATAAAAAAATAAAATAAAATATAATAATATAAAATAAAATAAAATAAAATAAAATAAAATAAAATAAAATAAAATAAAATAAATAAAATAAAAAAAAAAAAAAAGGAAACAAAAAAAAAAAAAAAAAAAAAAAAAAAAAAAAAAAAAAACAATAAAAAGATGTGGGACTAATGAAAAAAGAAAATGTTTCTTTTTCGTTCGAAAAAGAAAAGGGGTTAAAAAAAAGTTTAGTGTTTAGCCCGCAAAAAAAAAAAAAATTTAAAAAAAAAAAAAAAAAATTTTGAAAAATTAAAAAAAATGATTAATAAGATTTTATCCAATGAAAAAGCGTAAAGATATTATTTTGATTGGAAAAAAAAAGATTTGAAAAAATAAAAAAAAAAAAATAAAAAAAAAATAAAATAAAAAAATAAAATAAATTGAAAAAAAAAAAAAAAAAAAAAAAAGAAAAAAAATTGAAAAAAAAAAAAATCATTATATCTGCAATCACAAAGGTTTACAGTCGAACGAATTCAATTAATTATAAAATATTTTTTTTTTTTTTTTTTTTTTCAAATTTTTAATTTTTTTTTCTCAATTTTGAAATAATTTGTCAAATTTAAAAATCTTGTATATCAATTACCAATAAAAATAATTTCACTAAATAAATAAATATATATAAAAAATACACAATGGGAAAAGATGATAAAAAAGGTATGTAATAATTTTTTTATTATTTTCATTTTTTTTTTTTTTTCATTTTTTTCATTTTTTATTTTTTTTTTTCCTTTATTCCCCTAATATGTAGATATATATATTTTGTATATCACATAACTTTTTATTTTTTTTAAAAAATATTTTATTTTTAACCCCTTTCAACCCCACACGAAAATACATCACCCCACAAATCATATTATTATTTTTTTATACATAAAATTTTTTTTTTTTTTTTTTTTTTTTTTTTTTTTTTTTTTTAATACAAATGTTGTTAATTCAACCAATAATAAAATCTATTCTACCTAATTAAATATGTAGTTATTTGAAGGAATAACTTTTTTTATTTTTTTTTTATTTTTGCACCTTTACATTAATTTACAACTTATTGTTTTTTTCTTCTTGCTCAGATTTTTTTTTTTTTTTTCATAAAATTTGAATCTGTAATTATTTTTTTATTTTTATTTTTATTTAAATTTAAGTGATATTATTATACTACTTTTATATTTTTTTTTATTATTTATTTCTTTTTTTATAAAATCAAACCAATTAAACATATAATTTTTTTAAATTTTTTTTTTTCCTATTTTATTTTTATTTTTTTTATTTTTTAAAATATTTTATCATTAAATTTTATTTATTTTATTTTATTTTATTTTTTTTAAAATATTATATCATTAAATTAAAATTTTTTTATCTCCATCATTTACTTAATTTCAAAATTTAAGAGACGACTAATTTAAAATTTTATATTATTAATAAAAAAAAAAAAAAAAAAAAAAAAAAATTAAAAAATAAAATGCCAATTTTTAAAGTTAAACAACCAGTTCTTAGTGAAATTATGAAGAAACTATTAGAACCACAAGAAGTTGTTATATCAAGATATAGAGATGCTGATGGTAAACCCAAGATAGATGAATTTAAAGAGGCTTTGGTTAAAGGTTTCTTTTTAATTAAATTCCCAAAATCATTTGGTGGTGCAGAGATTGGCGTAAATATTAAAGGTTTACCAAAAGAATATACATTACATAATACGACAAGCGAATGGTCAGTTGATGGAAATAGTGTGAAAATTATTGGTAAAGTCGAATTTCAATCAATACCCACTAGATTCCAAGCTTCTTTTCAATTAAATACTTTCCAAGGTGTTGGAAATTTAGAATTAATTAATTAATTTTTTTTTTTTTTAAAAAAAAAAAAAAATATATTTAAAAAAAAAGTATAAAAAAAACATAATTCACGCACAAACCTTCATATATACATGCATCAAATATAAAATTCATAAATCATATTTATTCATAATTCAACCACTCAACTTCATTACAACATCATTGGTTTTTTTTTAGTATTTTTTTTTATTTTTCTATTTTTTAGTTTGTACAAAAAAAAAAAAAAAAAAAAAAAAAAAAAGAAAAAAAAAAAAAAAAAAAACCAATCACGTTCAACCCAACTTAGCAATCAATTAATAGTATTACTACTATTATTATTTTTAACCCATAAAACCATATCACACCAATAAAAATACCTCCCCTCCCCCCTATATAGAATTGTATTTTAATATAAAAAAAAAAACAAATCCTCAAACCCTTTTATCGAGCTTGTGAGGTTGCTTTTCTCGTATAAGAAATAAATAAAAAGTAAAAAAAAAATTAAAAAATTAAAAAAAATACCTATTAGTTATTTTTATTTATTTTTATTCATTATATATATATATATTTTTTTTTTTTTTTTTTTAATTAAAAAAACACACAAATAAATAATTTTTTTTATAAAGATTTAATTTTTTGTTGATTAAATTATCATAGTTTATATTTTCTTCTTTTTTTTTATTTTTTTTAATTACCCAAATATTACCTCCTATCAGTAATTCATATTTATAAATATCTTGTTTGTGTGATAAAAAAAAACCAATTTTTAAAGTCAATATTTTAAGTCCCCATTTTCCCAACCGTTTGCAAATAAAATCATTTTTGTATAATTAATTTTTTTTTTTATAAATTATAACGGTTTTTTTTATGGACGAAATTAATATTGACGACACAAAAATTTGGAATGATAAAATTAAAAAACGAACTAGTCCAATCACAAAAAAAAAAAAAATTAATATAATTTTAAAAAAAGTTGTTTTTAACATCTTTGATAACACCAAAAGATTTGTGATATTCCAATTTTTTTTTTTTTTTTATTAACATTTTGATTTTTTTGAAGGTTTTTTTAAAAAAAAACAAAAAAAAAAAATTTAAATGCAAAGAGTGAAGTGGCGAAGTATGATGTTATATTTTTCACTATAAATTAATGGATATTATTACACATCTTCGTACAATCCAACTTATTGTGCTTTAAAGTTCTTTGAACTATTTTTAATGGGTTTAATATTTTTTTTTTTATTATCTTTAATTCCAAAGATCATTTTTTTTTTTTTGAAAAAAAAAAACTATAAATAAAAAAAAAAAAAAAAAACAACAGACAAAATTAAATAATTTTTTTTTATATATAATGGAACAAAAAGAATTTGTAATTATATTTTTTAAAAAACAAATAAAAAAAAAAAAAAATGTTAATTATATTATTTTTTTTTTTTTTTTTAATGTAAAAAACAATTTTAGGATATTAAAAATATTTTATTGAAGATTGAAAAAGATAAAAATGAAACTTCAAAAAAAATACAAGAAAAATATAAAGATTGTACAATTGAAGATTTGGAAAAATCTTTAAGAATCCAAAATAAAAAATCAGAAGAAATTACTTTTATCTCAAAAAAGATTGAAGAATTAAATGAAAAATTAATAGTTGAAAAATATAAACCATTATTGTCATCGTCCAATAATTCAAATGAAATTGAAAATGAGATATCACCAAAAATTAAAGAAATTTTAATTAAAAACTCTATATTAAAAAATGAAAATTCAGCAGTATCACCATCGATAACAACAACAGATGCATCAGCATCATTAAGTTTTGGGGGTAAAACAATTGTTTTACCATCAAATCAACCAACAACATTAAGAAAGAGTGATGCACCAGCTGATACAAAACATATTAAATTGGAAATTACCAATGATAATAAAATTAATATTATTTGGCAGGATGCAAAAAATTATCAATCAAAAGATTGGGTTGCACTTTATAACTATAAATATGCACCACCAGATGGTTATGTAAATAATACATGGTATTGGGCTGGTAATAAAACAAGTGGTAAAGTTGAAACAGGTGTTACTTATGATGCTAATAGAACTCAACAAGTTAGATATTATAATTATCAAAATGAACTTATTAGTCAATATACAGTTGAAAGTCAATGTTGGATAGATATTCACGGTGATCTTGGAAGTGGTCTACAAGTAAATTGGCCAAATTATTCGACATCTGGTAGTAATGATATAATTGCAATTCATAATAGTAATTTTGGTGAACCAAAAGATCTTGCCAATTCAATTGAACAATGCTATGCTAATAAAAATGATGGTGATTGGGTTTCTGAAATTATTAATTGTGGTTTACCATATTATGCAGTTTATTGGTCTAACATTGGTGGTGGCAATTATATAAAACAAGCATGTTCAAAACCTATGACACCAGTTGATAGAAAACTTGCAATTGGTGAATATTATAATGGAGAAGATTCTTATAACACATCAGTTGCTGCATTTTATGATTCAAGAGCAAACGATGACAAAGATTATATTATGGTTACCCTCAAAGAAGTCGATCAACCAGGAACTCCCGGATATAATGCAAAAGCAGCCAACGGTATAGTTTTATCATCTAATCATTCGTCATACAATGATACACTTTATTTTTGGGGAACCTATTGTAGCTTTGATAATGAAACTGGTAAATTTTATATTCGTCAAAAAAGCTGTGCACTTGAATATAGAAAATGGATCACTGATAATTACTCAAAGTTAAAGGATAGAAAAGTAAGAAATTTAGTTTTACCAGGTTCACACGATTCAGCAACTTACTTTATCAATTCACTCTCACCAAAATCACCAGATGCTGACCATTATAAATATCCAGATTATCTTTTAACTCCATGGTCAAAAACTCAAACTTGCTCAGTTTATAAACAATTATGTTTTGGTGTAAGATATTTTGATTTAAGAGTTGCAAGATTAAAAGATAAACTTTATATTATTCATAATTTTTACTCTGATTCAGTTAAACAAGTTTTAAAAGATATTCTTCAATACGTTTCAGAAAATGTAAATGAAGTTATCATTCTTCATTGGAGTCATCTTTATCTTGTCGATGAAGATAATAAATTATTAATGAAGATGATAATTGAAATATTAGGAAAATTCATGTCAAATAGTAATAAAGGACCAGATGTTAAAGTTGGAGATTTAGCTGGTACACCAATTATTTGTATATATGATGATTTAGTAAATCCATTAAGTAATGGTGGTGCTGGTGGTAATGGAAAAAGACCAGATATTCGTGATCCAAGACTTTGGGATCCTTCATGTATATCCTCACCTTATGAAACTTCAAGATATCATAGTTTCGAATCAATTTTAAAATTTTTAAAATCTAGAATTAATGTACCAAAAAGAAAAGTTCTCCATGTTTGTCAAGCAATTCTTACAATTGAATTTTCTTATGAATTCTTTGGACATGACTTAATAACTTGGACTGTAGAACATCGTAATAAATTCAATGAATTCTTTAATGATCTTGAAACCTTTGCTTCACCAACAAATATTATAATGACTGATTTCGTTACATTTTATCCATTATCTTCATATTGTATTCGTAGAAATACTTTAGAATTTAATAATAGTAATTAATTAGAATAAATAAATAAAAAAAAAAAAATGAAATAATAATAATTGGTTATATTTTTTTTTTATTTATATTTTTTTTTATTTTTTTTTTATTTTATAATTTTGAAGGGATGATTATACACAAATAATAATAATAATTAATAATTTATTTTATCTAAAAACAGCTTCAATTAATTTGACAATAAAGGCCATTCCTTCATCTTTTGGAAATTCTAATCTAGTACCAAGAAATTCATTTTCATTTCTACAATTATCAATTGATATTGGATCATAATATATATCATCTTCATTAATTGTAATATAACCATGTACTTTTGCATCATATTTTGGATTTTGACAAATAACTTCAAATTTATTTTCAGAAATAATTGAAATATTTGTACCAGTTAAAAGTTTATAAATTTCTAAATGATTTTCATTAGTTTTATCTAAAATTAATAGAAAAAAAAAAAAAAAAAAAAAAAAAAAAAAAAATTAATAATTAATTTAAATAATAATAATAATAATAATAATAATAATAATAATAATAATAAACTTACTTAATAAATTTGAATTATTTAAATCAATTTTTGATTGTTCAAATTGATTTAAAATTTTTTGAATTGATTTTAAAGAATCATCAGTTGAAGATAATAATTTTTCTTCATATTCTTCAATTTCAGATAAATGTTTTTTCTCTAATTCTTCAATTTCAGCATTTTTCAATTCTAATTGATCAAATAATAATTTATCATTTACAATTGTAATCTCTTCGATTTCCTTTTGTAAACTATCAATGATTTGTTTTGAAGAGGTTTGTAATTGATCATAATTGAGTTGTTTTTCTTTAATGGTTAATTGTAGTTGTTGAATTTCTTTATTCTTTGATTGAGTTAATTGTTCATGATCTTGGAGTACAGATTGTTTGATATCATCGATTTTAGATAACAACTCTTTATAACTATTTGATTTATCTTGATATTTAATTGATAATTGTTGGTATTTATTTGCAAAATCAGATTTCTCATTCTCTAATCGGTTTAATAACTCTGAGGATTCCTTTAACTTTTCTTGGGTTTTTTTCACCAAGTCTTGGTGTTTCTCTAGATTTGATCTTTGTTCATTTTCATATTTAACTTTTAAATTCTCAATAAATTCTTTTAATTTCATTAAATCATTCTCTTCATTCAAGTTTCTTTGTAATTGGGCTTCTTGCTGTCGTCTCTCTTGGATTCTCTCTGATGATGGTGTTAGGTTTTCAAAGAGGATTCTGTCCCTTTCCTCTTTCTCGGATCGTTCTTTGTTCTGCTTGTTTTGGGTCTCAATCACTTGGTTTCTGTATGAGTCAAAGTCATTGGACACTCTTTGATTGTCAGTTTCAAGTTGCTCGATTCTGCCCTCGTAAAAGAGTTTAAGTTGATTGATTGTAAATTCATGATCATCCTTTGATTTTAATAATATATCTTTTCTAATCTCTTCACAGTTAAATCCATGACCTTCCTTTAATGATTCCATTAATACTCTATTACTCGTATTTACATTATCCAATTCTCTCTTTAATTTATTTATAACTTTCCTAGATTCAGTATCCCTTTGTTCTGCTCGAATTTTAAAATCTTCAAATAATTGTTCTGTCTCTGTAAATCTAATCTTCTTTATTTCATTAACTTTATCTTTTAATTCATAATATTTCCTTTTAAATAAATTTAAATTATTTAAATTATTATTATTATTATCATCATTATTTAAATTATTATTATTATTATTATTTAAATTATTATTTTTATTATTATTTACATTAATATTACTATTTGTTGTAATATTATTATTATTTATATTATTATTATTATTATTATTATTTTCAATATCATTATTATTTTCAATATAGCTATTATTATTATTTATATTATTATTTTCTAAATTATTTTCATCTTCAGTGAAATTTTTATGTACAGTTTGATCAATACGTTGTTTTTGTGATCTTCTATTATCTGTTGCCCTTCTTGGCATTTTATTTTTATAAAAATTAATTAAAATAAAAGTTGGTTTGAAGAGGAAAAATAATTGTTGTATTTTTATTATTAATAAAAAAGTAAAAAAAAAAAAAAAAAAAGAAAAATTGAAAAAAAAAAAAGGAAAAAAAAGTGGCGCCAAAAAAAAAAATAATAATTTTGGAGGGCAGATTTTTTTTTTTTTAACTACAAAAATTTGTTTAAGATTTAGAATTTATTTTTAAAATTAAAACATATGAAAATAAATAAAAAAAAAAGAAAAAAAATTGATTTTTTTTTTATTTTTTTTATTTTGGATTATATGTTTACAAATAATTAATTTCAAAAATCAATTTTTTTTTTTTTTTTTTGAAACAATAATTTTATTGTTTATTTTTTATTTTTTGGTATCATAATTTTGTATTTCCTGATTTTTTTCTTGGTGTTATTTTTATTTTTATAAAAAATAAAAAAAAAAAAAAAATAAAAATGAAAAATTAAAAAAAAAAAAAAAAAAAATTTTTAAAAAAACCGAGTCGAACGAATCTTTTTTTTTTTTTTTTTTTTTTTTTAATTTTTTTTTTTTAATTTTTTTTATTTTCTTTAATTTATATATATATTTGACCTACAAAAATAAAAATGGGAAAAAAAATAAAGAAACAAACAGTTTTACCATTAAATGTTAAACCAAAGGGATTAACAAAAAAAGTACAATTACCAAAAGATCAAAATTTAACAATTAAAGAATTAACAAAATATGATATCCTCTTTAAACAAGGTGAAAAGAATGTATCAAAAACTTCAGACTTTGTAGAAGTAGGTGAAGATGAAGTTGATAGTGAAGAAGATGATTATTTTAAAAATTCTTCATTTTTAAAATCAAATTTAACTGATGATGCGTATGTGTATATTTTATTTTTATTTTCAATAGAATTTTAATAACCCCACCCACTAATATACTAATTTTTTTATTTTATTTTATTTTATTTTATTTTATTTTATTTTATTTTATTTTATTTTATTAGTAAATTTCAAAAATTATCATATTCTAAACAATTAGAAAATGAATATGAAGATCCAAAAGAAAAATCTAAAGCAGAAGAATCAGTTAAACAATTAAAAAAAAGAAAATCAATTGATGATGATGAAGAAGAGGAATATAATGAATTAGAAGAAGATGAAATATATAATGAAAAGAGTGATGATGATGACGATGATGATGATGATGATGATGATATTGAAAATGAAAGAGAAAATGATGAAAATAAAAGAGAATGGAAATTAGAAACAGTTGTTAAAAAGAGATTACCAATTAAAACACATGATGGTAGAATGAAAACAATTACTCAAGTTATCACAGCAAAGGAATTAAAAGAAACTAAAGAAAAAAATGAAAAAACTAAAGAACAATTAATTGAACAAGTTACAAAAGAAAGAAATGCCAAAAATAAACAAAAAGGTAAAAAACCAACAGCAACACCAACAACAATTTCAAAAGAAGTAAATAAACAAATTAAAGATGCACCACAAAAGAAACAAAAAAAAAAAGATAATGATGAATCATCAGATGAAAGTGATACAGAGATTGAGAATTTAGATGTTTTAGATAGAGATATTGATGATAATGAATTTAATGATAATTCAAAATCATTGAACAGTAATAAAGATGATGACTTTTCAAAATTATCAGAAGGTGAAAGATATTTAAAAGAACAAGAATTAATTGAGAATGCAAAGATGAGTTTAGCAAAAGCAAGTTCATTGATTATTTCAAATCCAGAGAATAACATTCAAGCAATTAAAGAATTATTTTCAATTTGTATCAATAATAAAAACATTGTTATTAAAAAGTATAGTATTTTATCATTATGTGCAGTATTTAAGGATATCATACCAGGTTATAAGATTAATAAAGATTTGGCAGACGAGATTAAAAATGGCCAAACCAGTGCCGACGGTGCAGGACAGCCAAAGCAAAAACTTTCTAAAGAGATTAAAAAGATTAGAGAATATGAGAAAAAGCTATTGAAATTCTATCAAAATTATTTAGTATTAATTGAAAATTCAATTAGTAATATTCTATCATTATTGGCAAGAAAAGTACCAAATACCAATGGTATTGGATTCTTTAAAATCAATGGTACCAACTATAGTAATAATGATTTAACATCATTATTACAATGTATTTTGAAGGCTGTTTCAACATTATTAATCACTCATCCACATTTCAATTTCCGTACCAATTTAGTCACAATCACATCACGTTTTACAGTTTACAAAGATAAAGATATTGCAATGATGTGTTTGGAAGCCGTTAAATCATTATTTGAACATGATTCAACTGGTGGTGAAACTTCATTAGAGGTAGTACGTTGTTTGGCAAATGTAGCAAAATCTGCAAACTATTTAATTGATCCAAAGGTTGTACGTGTTTTCTTGGCAATGCGTTTAACAGATGTAATCGAGAAAATCAATCCATTCGGGTTCGCATCTGATGAGGCAAAGTTGGGTAAAAAAGATAGAAAGCATCTAACTCGTACTGAAAAGAAGAAAAGAAAAGAAGATAAATCATTAGATAAAGAAATGAAAGAGGCAGAAGCTGAATTCTCAGTAAAGGAGCAAAAATTCCTTCAAACTGAAATTTTAAAGGCAATATTTATTCTTTATTTTAGAATTATAAAGAAAGCACCAAATTCACCTGCATTGACATCGGTATTGGAAGGGTTGGCTAAATTCTCCCATTTGATATCTGTGGATTTCTTGGGTGACCTTTTGAAGGTACTTGGTGACTTGATTGAGAATGGTATCACTTCTATTGCCAATGCATTCAATACCAATATCACCGCCTTTAAGACTATTAAACTCCATGGTGGCTCGTTGAATGTCGATTTGAAGGATTACTACGTCCGTGTCTACTCCCTCCTCACCGACATGGTTTTACCTAAAGAGCATGGTGTGATCGTAACTGCCTTGGACGCCCTACAATTAATGTTGGGTGACAAGAAGCAAACCGCCGTTGAAAGAGTTGCATCATTCATTAAACGTCTCTCAACCATCGCTTTGTTTTTACCACCACATGCATCATTGGCATTAGTTTCATTCATTAAACAATTATTTATAACTTATCCACAAACCCAACGTTTACTTGAAACCGATTCAACTTTCTCTGGTGGTGACTACGTTCCAGAGGCACAAGATCCTGATCATTGTAATCCATTCGCTTCAACTCTATGGGAACTATCATTGTTAACCAATCACTGGCATCCAAAATTCGAACCAATCTTAAAAAGAATCTTATCATATAATGAATCACAAATGTCCTCTCAACATGTTACTCGTGAACGTTCACCATTGGAATTATATCGTTCCTATGATAATAGTAAAGGTGGTTTCAATCCACCAATTGAATTACCAAAAGAACATCATTTACTTGGTAAAATGCGTAAATTAAAAAAATCATTTAAAAATCGTGAAATTCAAGTTTTCATCACTCCTCAAAAACAATTTGAAAAATCATCTTTCCTTAATCAATGTCAACAACAAACCTCTGATAAAGAAATTCAAAAACAAAATATTACTTTTGATAATTATTTTAATGAAAATAAAGATTTTAATAATCAAATGAAATTATTTAAAAAATTGGAAAATTTAAAAAATTTAAAATCAAGATTGGATTCTCAAAAATCTCAAAAATCTCAACCACAAAAGAAAAATACCAAGAAAATTTTAAATACTAAATAAAATTTTAAATAAAAATAAAAAAAAATAAAAAATAAAAAATAAAAAAAAAAATTAAAAATATAAAAAAATAAAAAAAAAAAAATAAAAAAATTTATATTCTTTTTTTTATCATTTCTATAATCAATTATTCAAAAAAAAAAAAAAAAAAAAAATGCAAAATAGTAATAATTTAGGTTTATCTTTAGAAAAAAAAGATTATCATAATAAAAGTAAAATTATTGATAATGATGATAATAATAAAGAAAAAATTTATTGGTTAAATTATGATATTGAAAATATTAAAAAAGAATTACAAGAATTACAAGATGAAGAAAATCAAATTTTAAAAGATTTAGAACCTTTTAAAAAACAAATTAAAGAATTAGAAGAAATTGAAAAACGTAATCTTGATAAAGTTCATACATATAATGAAATTAAAGATGCAACTCAAAATCAAATAGGTATAGTATTAACATTATTTTAAAAAATATAAAAAAAAAAAAAAAAGATTTTTTTTTTTTTTTAATTTTCTTTATTTACCACTGGTTGTTTTATTTTTTAAAAAAATAAAAAAATAAAATTTTCTAATTTTTTATTATAATAAAAAATTTTAATAGGTAAATTAGCAGAATATGAAGGTGTTACAATAATTCAAATGACTAAAAAACTTGGCATATTTTTGAACAGTGATGAAAAATAGGTGTTATTTTTATTTTTAAAATTTTTATTTTTTTTTATTTTGGGTTTGTCCATCTGAAACTCTTTATTTTATTGGTTTAAATATAAAAACAAAAAAAAAAAAAAAAAAAAAAAAAAAAAGAAAACAAAAGAAAAAAAGAAAACAAAAAAATATTTTTAAAAATAAAAATATCAAAGACTTAGGAAATAGAGAAAAAAAATGTCTTTTTCTATTCCATTTCCAGCCTAAAAGCACCATCGCATCGTGGATTTGTGTTTAAAAATAAACTTTTATGATAAAGATAAAAAATAAAAATAAAAAAAAAATAATAAAATAATAAAACAACACTTAAAGAGATTAATTGAATTTTTTTTTTATTTTTTATTTAGACCAAATCTTTTTTTTGTGCGAATCTTGATCTGTGTAAAAATATGCACGTTGCAAAAAAAAAAAAAAAAAAAAAAAATATTAAAAAAAAAAAAAGAAAACCAAAAATAAATTTTATTTTTATTTTTTTTTATTTTTTTTTTTTATTTTTAAGTTGGTTCTTTCTTTCTCTTACTCTTTCAGTTGTGTAAATACTCAATCAAAAACCAAAAATCAAAAAAATATTATTCATTAAAAAAAAAAAAAAGGAAAAGAAAATCAATTCTGATAAGAGAGAATTTCAAACTATCATACCTTTATATTTTTTTAATATTTTATTTTTGCCATAAATTCATTTTAACCCATCACACACCACACTCACACAACACTGTAAAAATAATAACTACCTTTGTGTTATGTTTGTAAAATATATTTTCAATTAAATTATTATATAATAATAATAACACCACCCATTAAAAATAAAAAAATAAAAAAAAATAAAAAAAATAAAAATAAAAATAAAAAAAAATAAACAAATAAAAATAAAAAAAAAGCAAAAAATATATTTTATTTAAACAATTTTCTTTTTTTTAATTTTTGTGTTGTGTGTTTAAAATTTTTTTTCCAGATCTTAATATTTATGAAAATATAAAAATAACAAAACAGTAATAAGAATATAAATAAATAAAAAAATAAAAAAAAAAATAAAAAATGGCAGGTGATGATGATAGAAATTCAATTCCAATGGAACATTATGACCAACAAGAATTACAACCACCACAACAAGAATTACAACAACCACCACAACAACAACAACAACAACAACAAGAATTACAACAACAACAACAACAACAACAACAAATATATCCAAGTATAAATGATTTAGATTCTTCAAGAAATAATTCACCACAAGTACCACATTATGCAAGTAAGAATTCATTTAATAATAATAATAGTAGTAGTAATCAATCATTAGAAAAAATACAAGAATTGGAAAGTAAAAAAGAACTTGCCTATGAACATTTAAGTCCAGCACCACAATCATCATCGTATGAAGATTTAGGATTAAAAGATCAAGTTTTAGAGAATGTATTTGGTGCAACAGTACGTCAAAAGAAAGCAAGAGTACCTGAGGGATTTATAGTGAGTTATACAAAATCAGGTCAACCATTTTTATTATCGGTAGAGTTACAACGTGAAACCAATGAAGATTTCATGGCAGCTAATGAACATGCAAAATTGAAACTACCAATAAATTGTGACAATAAAGATATCGAGAGAGTGTATGGCACTGGTGTTTATTTATACTTTAATTTCATTTCATTTTGTATTGGTGTCAATGTATTATTATTCCTATGCGTACTCATTAACATGATACCACATTATTACTTTGGTGCAAAGTATGACCATTTTAAGAATTTCTCAATTCAAGATTATCTATTACTCTCTTTGAATCTTCAATCCTATTATCAGTCAGAGGTGAAATTGTACTATTTCTGGTCGACTTTTGGTTGTATTTTACTCTCATTTTTCATGGGCCCCGTCTATGCTTTCAAAATTAATTCATACTTTAGAAAATCAAATAAAACTGATTTCGAAGATGGATTCGATGCTGATGATGTAATCATTAAAAATGCAAATATACCACGTAAAGAACGTTTAGTTCGTTTTTTCATCTCTTATATCATCTTTATTTTATTATTATGTGGTTCCGCTGTACTTTGTGCTTTAGTTTTAAAATTTGTAAATTCTTATAAATTTTTTACAAATATTTTGTAAGTTTTTTTTTTTTTTTTTTAAAAAAATAATAATAAAATAATAAATAATATTAATATTAATTTTTTTTCCTATATATAGAACAACATCATTTATTTCAGCTTGTATTATTAGAGTTATAAATGTAATTTATGATCAAATTTCAATTTATTTAACAATGTTTGAAAAACATCCAACTTGGACAAAATTTAAAATTCAAAATACTTTAAAATTATTTGTTTTTAAAATTGTAAATGTTATTATTTTATATATTCTTAGAGATAGAATATTTGAAAATATTACTCATCAATCAATTTTAGAAGGTTGTCCATTTGTTGACGTTGGTTCTCAATTTTTATTTATTTTAGTTTTAGATTTAACTGTAAGTTTTATATAAATAAATTATATTTTAAAATTAATAATTTATTTATTAATTTTATTTTAATTATTTATTTTTGAATCAATAGTTATCAAATCTTTGGGAAATTATTTATAGTGTTTCAATGGCATATATTGGAAGAAGAAGAGAAAAGAGTGGTAAAAAATCAACAGAATCTTATAAACCTGAATTTGAAATTTCTGAAGAATATTTGGAGATTTTGTATAGACAATTTATTGTATATTTAGGTTTACCAATTTATCCAATTGTAACTTTATTTGGTGTTGTTTGTAATATTGTTGAATATTATGTTGATAGATTCAGATTAATTAGAATTTGTAAAAAACCACATAGAATGCAAGGTTCTATGAAAAAGTTTTTATCATTTTATTTATTATTCATCTCTTTAATTAGTGTTGCTAGTTATCCGTATGGTTCAGGTTGGGTTTTAATTCAAATTGGTTTTAAAACTGGAAATTTAAATACTAATTGTGGTTATTTATTCGATGGTGATATTCCAGTTTCTGATTCTTCATCTTCAAGTACTGGAAATGGAATTGGTATTAAAATCTAAAAAAAATAAAAAATATAAAAAAAAATATAAAAAAATAAAGAAAAATAAAAAAAAAAAAAAAAAAAACTATTTATTAATTAAAGAAATAAAAATATAAAATTAAGATTTAAAAAAAAAAAAAAAAAAAAAAAAAAAAAAAAAAAAAAAAATTTTATTAATAGTTTGAAGAAAAAATTAAGATTTAAAAAAAAAAAATAAAAAAAAAAAAAAAAAAAAAATATCTTTATTTTGTGGAAAATGTTTAATTACATATGTGTGAATATATTAATTAAATTTAATAATTAATAATTTTTAAAAATATCAAAATGTGGTTTCAATTTGGTTATTTGAAAAATTTGCAACGCCTTTTTTTTTTTTTTTTTTTTTTTTTTTTTTTTTAATTTTTTTTTTTTACATTTTATTTTATTTTTTTTATATTTTTTTTTTTAATTTTTTTTAATTTTTTTTATTTTATGGGTGTAGTGTGTTTGATAAATAATACAGAGATATCAATACCAATTTTGTAATAATACAAATATTCAAATATTTTTTTATATACATATATATTTTTTCCTTAATTTATAAAAAAAAATAAAAAAATAAATTTTTTTTATATAATAACATATTAATAATAATATCTTTGTCATTTTAAAATAATAATTTTTTTTATTTTTCTTATTTATTTAGGACATATATATCCAATAATTTAAAATTTTCTCAACCAATATTTTTTTTTTTTTAATTATTTAAAAATTAATTAACTAGATTTTTTTTTTTTTTTTTTAAAAAAAAAACAAAAAAAAAAAAAAAAAGCAAAAAAAAAAAAAAATGGCAGGCAAAAAAAATAAAAAACAATTAAAACAAGAAAAACAACAAAGAAAAGAACAATATCTAGCTCAACAACAACAAGAACAACAACAAGAACAACAACATAAAGAAGAAGAAGAATCAAAAGTTACAACAGCAATTATATCAACTGATGATGAAGATGACATAATAAATAATGATAATGATGATAATAATAATGATAATAATAATAATAGTGTAAATAACAATAATAAAAATAATAATATAGAAACTGATGATGAAGAAGATTATGATTACGACGATGATGATGATGATGATGATGAAGATGAGGAAGTTGGTAAAATTACCAATTATTGGGTTGAAGAATCACCAATGAAACAAGAATTATATGATATGTTTGGTAGTAATTTATTATCAAATGGATCAATTGATATTGATGAACCAAAAGTTCAATTTAATCAAACAAGAAAGATTTTTCATTTTACAAAAAGTCCAATTGAATTATTACCAGAATCTTATTTTGATTATACAGATTTTCGTGAATATGATGAAGATGACGATGAAAAAGAAGATGACGATGAAGATGAAGACGACGAAGACGATGATGATTACCAAGATGGTGAATATGAAAATAATTTAAAAGATAGTCAAGATAAAGAAAATGAAAATGACGATGACGATGAAGATGAAGAACAAGAGGATGAAGAAGAAGGTATACAACAATTTAATAAAAATAATAAATTTAATAATAAGCGTGATGAATATTATGATTATGATGAACTAAACGATAGTTCTAGTGAAGAAACTAAAAAATCAGCTAAAATAATAAAGAAAGGAAATAATTTTAGATTCTATCAACATGTTAGTAGCGAAAGTGATACAAGCGAACAAGATCCAGTTTCTTATATAAAGACAACTGATAATAATAATAAATGTAATAATAGTAAAAACGGTAATGATTCAGATGATGATTCAGAAGAGCAAGAAGAAGAGGAGGAGGAAGAGGAGGATGAAGAGGAAGACGATGATGTTGTTAATAGTGTTGAGGAACATTCAGATGTAGAACAAGATAGTTTAGATTTATCATCATTTAAAAATACTCCAACTACTCCATCTACACCAATACAATCTTCATCTCAAATCAATAATAATGTAATTTTAGAACAACAGCAAACATCAACAACAACAATACCAACAGCAGTTGCAACTACGCAATCACCAGTTGGATCACCACAATTAAGACAATGGGCTCAAAGACCTCAAGTTAAATATGTATCAAGATTTTCACAAACACCACCAATTTCTCCAACAACTACACCATTGAGTAGCTGTAATGATTTATCTACAGTCTTAACCTCAACAACAACTACATCAACTAAATCTTCATTACCAATAAGTACAGATAGCGAAGAAGAAGAAGAAGAAGAAGAAGAGGACGAAGAGGAAGAAGAAGAAGAAGAAGAAAATAATGATGAAGAAGAGGAGGAAGAGGAAGAGGAAGAAGAAGAAGAAGAGATTGAAATTAGTGGTAGTGATATTGATAATGAAGAAATTCAAAATATTATACGTAATAGAGCATCAATGGAACAAACGTTATTAGAAGCAAGAGTAAAGGCTGAATCTGAAAGAATTAAACTTAAAAATTACTTTAATCAAGCAAAAATAGATCTCAGACAATCTATTGAAAATGCATCTAAATTGTTTATAAATAATTCAAATTCACTATCTTCATCAAATACTAATAATAATAATAACAATAATGATGATAACAATAATAAATTAGAAGAGGTATCATCAACATTAATTCAACTTGAAAATAAAATTGGTGAGATCGAAGAATCACTTAAAAAAAGTGATACTAAAGATAATCATATTCATCAAAGAAGTAATGGTAATGGTAATGGTAATGGTAATAGTAATAGTAGTAGTAGATCAAAAATTAAAATTAATTCATTATTACATGAATTTGTTCATTTAGTAAGTTGTCATTATTTTTGTTAAATTATATTTAAATAGAATAGAAATTATAAATATTAATATTTTAATTTTTTTTTTTTTAAAATAGAAACAACAAATTGAAAAAGAAAAAACAGAAAAGATAAATAGGGATTGTGAGTTAAAAGATATTACAGAACATTTATTAGAGATGGCATCACAATTATCAAAAGCAGTTGCTCATAAAATTAATTCGGATTTAGCTAGTAATAATAATAGTTTTAATAATAGTCCATTATCTTTTAATAATGGTAATAATAATAATAATAATAATAATAATAATAATAATAATAATAATAATAATAATAATAATAATAATAATAATAATAATAATAATAATAATAATAATAATAATAATAATAATAATAATAATAATAATAATAATAATAATAATAATAATAATAATAATAATAATAATATTAATAGTAATAATAGTAATAATTTTATCGAAAATTTGAATGGAATAAATTCAACAACAACAACATCAATAATACCACCATCATCGTCAACATCATCAATGCCAATAATATATAATAATATACCACCATCACCCCAATCAATATCATCAATTTCATCATCTATATCAACATCTGCGCCATCTTCATTGTCATTAATTTCAAATAATAATAATAATAATAATACAGCAATATCATCTGATACACTATCAAATACATCACCGTCATCATCATCATCATCAACATTATCAATGGAAAAAGAAATTGAATTTTATAGAAAACAAATTGAAATGTTAGAAAAAAGATTAATGGCATGGAAACATCAAAATGAAATGTTACATTTAGAATTATTAAATGATAAACAAAATAATTCTGAAGAATTATTGAATTTATCATACAAGATTAAAAAAGTTGAAGAAGAAAGAGATAGACTAAGTGAGAAAATTGATGAACTAATGGTTGATGTTGGTGAGAAAGAAGGTAGAGAATCAATTTTATCAAATATAATCTTTGATTTAAAGAATGATAAATCTTCATTATCCGATACTATTGAAGAGATGCAAAGAGAAAGAGATTTCACAATTGAGAAATTTAATCATCTAATTCAAGAGATTAAAAGAATGGGTGAAAATACAGTTTCAAAGCTACATGAAATCATTAATGATCTATCAACAGAGAGAGAATCATTAACCAGTTCAATTGAAATGATCGAATTTGAAAGATCGACATTAATCGATCAATTAACTTTGGTATCATTACAATTGGATCAATCAGAATTAAATAGAAGATCAATTTCAGATTCTCATAACACTTTATTATTATCTTGTGAATCCACTTTTAAACAATTGGAAACTAGTGAATTCAATTGTAATCAATTTCAATCACAACTTTCAATTGTCAATAAAAAATTACTTTGGACTGAATCCGAAGTTGATAGATTAACAAAAGAAATTGAAAGATTAGATAAAGTTAATTTAAATTTATATCAACAAATTCAACATCAACAACAACAGCAACTACAGCAACAACAACAACAACAAGAAAATGATAATAAAAAAGATGAAGAACAAGAACAACAATTTATTAATATTAAAGATAAAGCAATTTCAATGAAATCATTATTAAATAATGAAAAGAATGAAATCATTCAATTAGGTTCAAATTTATCATTAATCATTGAAAAAGGTAAAATCAATAGTAAAAAAACAATTCAATGTTTAAAGGATTTCATTTTAAAGGAAATGGAATTCACAAAATCAGATTTATCAAATAAATTATTAGATATTGAATTACAAAAACAATCAATAATTTCAAGTTCTCAACAATATAATAATGAAAAGTTTTTATTGGATGAAATGAATTCACAAAAAGCAAAACTTAATGAAATGCAATTGAAAATTGTTAAAATTGAAAATCAAATTGTCAATCAATTATCTTCACCACCTTTATTAAATGTACAAAAACAACAACAACAGCAACAACAACAACAACATGATCATGATCAATTCACTCAATTGAGAAAACTTGAAAATAAAATTAGAAAAATTGAAGCTGGTATCTCTGAAATAGTTCAAACTCCACCTTTAACTCCTTCTCTAGCGGCTACTACTATCACAACTAGTATAACTACAACTACTCATACTTATAATGATACTAATAATAATAATAATAATAATAACAACAATAATTCACTACCAATTGTTGATGAAAATACTTCTACTTTCCCATCAACTATAATTATAAAAGATGTTGAAGAAAATATTAATAATGATAGTAATAGTAATCAAGTTGAGTTTGATGATGTTCCAGTTTTGGTTAAAGATTGTTTAATTATTACTGCAGGTTTTAACTCTAGTAATGTTAACATTGTTGAAGATGATTATTTAAATCAACAACAACAACAACAACAACAACAACAACAACAACAACAACAACAACAACAACAACAACAACAACAACAACAACAACAACAACAACAACAACAACAACAAATACACAATAATCCTCAATTAGAAATTAATCAAAATAATAATAATAATAATAATAATAATAATAATAAGAATTCATTAAAATCAATAACATTAAGTTCATTATTGGTTGGTACAGGGTCAACACTATCCATTATGTATTACAGATTATTAACTAATGGTAGCAACAATAATATTATGGCTCATTTAGATTTATCAAATAAAGATCATATGATATCACTTTTAAAGTTTAGTTGTAAGTTTGGTTTATTTGTAGCAAGTGGTTATGGTTTGTTCAAAATATTAAATAATATTACTACTATTACTTCAATATCACCATCACCACCATCATCATCATCATTGTCATCAACAACTCCAACACCAACTACCACATCAATACCATATTCTCCAAATAATAATATCAATAATAATGTAAACTATAATAAAACTAGAAAGTATCTTATAAATGGAGTAATTGGTGCATCTTTATTGGGCGGATTGTTATTTTATAGAGAAAGAAAGTCAATTTATCTTTTAACAGGCGGTTTAATTGGCTTAACAAATGGTTTAATTAAATATTTAAGTGATACTAATAATAGTCAAAATAAAAATAAATAAATTCAAACTTTTAATTTATCATAAACTTATCTGTTTTTTTTTTTTTTTTTTTTTTTTTTTCAAATTAATAACCTCATCTCAATTTGGAATGTTCTAGTTTTATTTAATTTTATTTTAGTAATATTTTTATAGAGCCAGTTGTTTTTTTTGTCAGCAAATAAAAAGTAAATCAGCTATTTTTTTTTGATAAAAATATCTGAGCCTTAAAATAGTTTGGGTTAAACTTGGACAATTCAATAAATTGAAATATTTCCATAAAAATCCATACTCTGGTATTGTAGTTTTAGGACCATCAATATAACAATTATATTTAGTTTAGTAAGAGGTATAATATTATTTATTATTTACCATTAATTATTTCTGTGTTCAAGGGTCACAAAAGTATATACAAATTATCAAAAGTATTACTTTTGATTAAAACATCTTTTTTGTCCAAACTTTTTTCTAAATTTTTTTTTATTTTATCGTCTGGTTCGTGATTGATGTTGATGACATATTTGAATTGTTTTTTTTTTATTTGATTTTTATCCACAATTTCGCTTATTTTTTGTAGGCATTTGTGTTGCTTAATATTTGTGGTGTTGTTTGTAATTTTCATCTTGTTTTCTTTCTATTATTTTATTTTACTTTAAAAAGTTAAAAATCTGGAAATTTTCTGATAAACTTGAGTTCCCAGGTTTTTTTTTTTTTTTTTTTTTTTTTTTTTATTTTTTTTTTTTTTTTATTTATAGAAAGTACTGAGTGAATTATTTTATTTTTTGAGATGTTTAGGAAGTGCTATTGCGTGAAGAGGTGAGTTCCATTGTCTGCTAAATTGTAATAGCTTTAGCGAGATTAATGAGTCTAATTTATTTTATTCTTCTGGCCGTTGCTTTGATTTGATTCTTAATTTTTTGTTGTCTATGAATTATTATTTTTTTTTCATCGTGAATCAGTTTGTTTCTTTTGTACCAAATTTTTTCGAATATGATAGCTATTAAATTGGCTATTAGTGCAATTTGTAGATGGTTTAAAATCTTCACATTCCAGGTGTGAGTGGTGTGTCCACACTTAGTTAGGGTGTAGTTGAAGATTTCTTGTGTGTTTTTGATGTGGGCTTTGCAGTTGAAGAATATGTGTTCTGAAGTCTCATCTTCCCCAAACTGTTGGCATGGCATGTTGTATATTTTTGGTAGTGCTTTCAGTGTGTATCTCCATAATAAATCTCTACCTTTCATGTTTATTATTTTTTTAATTTCTTTAAATGGAAGGTGTTTGCTATTAATGTTGGTCATTATTTCTTTTTGGCCATGAATTTTTTTTTTTTTTTTTGAATTTTTGGCCATGAATTGGAATACGACGTTTTTACTAAAATATCAAAATTCGCCGTGATAGTATAGTGGTAGTACATCAGATTGTGGCTCTGTTGACCCTGGTTCGATTCCAGGTCGCGGCACTTTTTTTTGGCAGAAACCAAAATAGATCAAGTGTTCGATTCTCAGAGGAATGTGCCAAGAAGTGAAATTCACTCACTTTTAAAAAAGGTTCAAATAAACTGAAATATTAAAATAAACTTTTTTCAAAAGATCCTAAAAAATTTAAATGCCAAATGATTTCCATAAAACAAATAATTCATGTAAAAACATAATAGATATGGAACTCTTTAATGATGACAAAATTCAAGACTCAATATCAGACTGCAACATTATTCTCAAAAAATGGTATAAATATGCAACCATGACTTCAAAAATAAAGTAATAAACTTTAAACTATCACCAAGATACTCACTTTCAATTTGTTAATTCATCATACAAATTAAAAATATTGAAAATCAAATTATCAACTAATACTGTATACCAAATAGAGTAATTGTGGGTCAATTAATTTAAGCGATAGCTCCAAAATACTATTTTATTATTGAAACATTTCCCAATAATCCAATAAATCTAAATAAACAAAATAAACAATTAATATTTGTGAAAATACGAATCTAGCAAATAATTGATTAATTAAAAAAAGCAAAGTAAATTGTATTCCAAAATTAGTGTTTTTAAATCTTATCCTTCGACCAATTCATCTAATAATATAATCTTTTGAGTAATATTAATATTTCTTGGTCTGATCAAGTACCATGATTTGTATTGTATATTATTAGATGAATTGGTCGAAGGATATGATTTAAAAACGATGATTCGATTCCACAACATGAAGAGCACTTTTCATTAATATTTTGCCTTTAATAAGTAAAAAAATGGTAACTTTTTTTTTGAATTGGATAACGCAATTATTAGTTGCTTCTCCTTGAGATGCTAGATCTCATTTTATTTGTAGTAGTTTTTTTACAGGGTCTCTAAAAGAGGGGTTAGTTTACTTTTTTTTTTTTTTTTTTTTTTTTGTTTCAAATTTTGAATTGTATTATTACTTTTGATTAAAACATCTTTTTTGTCCAAACTTTTTTCTAAATTTTTTTTTATTTTATCGTCTGGTTCGTGATTGATGTTGATGACATATTTGAATTGTTTTTTTTATTTGAGTTTTATCCACAATTTCGCTTATTTTTTGTAGGCGTTTGTGTTGCTTAAAATTTGTGGTGTTATTTATAATTTTCATCTTATTTTCTTCTATTTTACTTTAAAAAGTTAAAAATCTGGAAATTTTCTGATTAACTTGAGTTCCTATGTTTTTTTTTTTTTTTTTTTTTTTTTTTTAAGTCTTTTTATATGAAAAATGAAATAATCAAAAAAAGAGATTGTAGTTGTTTGTTTTTTTAAAAAAAAAAAAAAAAATCGTACCATACCATCCAAAAATCTCAACTTTTGTAATAATGGCGAATAATTAAGCGACATAAATAAATTAATATATAAAGTTTTTATCCCTGGTAAAATACAAATATAGAAATAGATCTGTAACTGAAAAGACGTTAACAAATACAAGATTCTTACTTTATTCTCAGAAATTTTACCAACAGTTTCTTTATTAAAATTAGTTTTAGTATAAATAGTAAATAAAATAAAAATTAATTCATTGTTGTTTTATTCCAAATTGTGCACAAACATAACTTATAAGTAAAGCTTTTTTATATATAATATTATATATATCTCTATATTATATATAATAATATATATTATATATATTATATATAATAAAGTTTTACTTATAAGTTTTGTTTGTACACAATTTGGAATAAAACAACAATGAATTAATTTTTATTTATTATTAATTATTTATTATTAATTATTTCTGTGTGTTCAAGGGTTACACAAGTATATAAGGTATATACAAATTATCAAAAGTATATCATAGGAATTGGAATACGACGTTCATTACAAGCTTGTTAGCTTTATAAATATATATAATTAATAATTATATAATTGAATAATATTTTGTTATCTTTATTTAATATTAATTTATATTTATAATATTCAATATTGTTTATAAAATTTTCTCTAGTATTTATATTATTTATAAGGAGTTGACAGTATTATTATTATAATTATTTTTATATTATTTAAATGTGTGTCAACTATTATTAGTAATGTAATATGCATATTTAATATCTATTAATTTTATTTTATTTTATTTTTTTTGAATTGGATAATGCAATTATTATTTACTTCTCCTTGAGATGCTAGATCTCATTTTATTTTATTTATCTATTAATTTTATATTTTTTTTTTTTGAACAGGGAATAACAACTATTAATTTTTTTTTTTTTTTAATTGGATAACGCAATTATTATTTGCTTCTCCTTGAGATGCTAGATCTCATTTTATTTTATTTTATTTTTTTTTTACAGTGTCTCTAAAAGAGGGTTGGTTTACTTTTTTTTTTTTTTTTTTTTTTTTTTTTTTTTTTTTTTTTTTTGTTTCCAATTTTGAATTGTATTATTACTTTTGATTAAAACATCTTTTTTGTCCAAACTTTTTTCTAAATCTTTTTTTATTTTATCGTCTGGTTCGTGATTGATGTTTATGACGTATTTGAATTGTTTTTTTTTTAATTGAGTTTTATCCACAATTTCGCTTATTTTTTGTAGGCATTTGTGTTGCTTAATATTTGTGGGGTTGTTTGTGATTTTCATTTTATTTTCTTTCTATTTTTTTTATTTTTCTTTAAAAAGTTAAAAATCTGGAAATTTTCTGATTAACTTGAGTTCCCAGGTTTTTTTTTTTTTTTTTTTTTTTTTTTTTTTTAAGTCTTTTTTATATGAAAAATGAAATAATCAAAAAAAGAGATTGTTGTTGTTGTTTGTTTTTTTTCGATCTGATTATTTTTTGCTTTTTTTTTGAAAATTTTGCTACGCAATATTCTCAAAACGAAACAAATAATAAATTACAATAAAGTAAAAAGATGGCTTTTTAAAATAGTTTATTTATTTATTTATTTGTTTTTTAAGTCTTTTTTATATGAAAAATGAAATAATCAAAAAAAGAGATTGTTGTTGTTTGTTTTTTTTCGATCTGTCAACTATTAATTTTTTTTTTTTTTTAATAACATCACTCAATTTGAGTGTGTTCTAGGAGAGTTTATTTGTTTTTTTTTTTTTTTTTTTTTTTTTTTTTTTTTCTTTTTTTCTTGTTATTCTTATTTTTTTTTTTATTATTATTATTATTATATTATTATTATTATTATATTATTATTATTATATTATTATTATTATTATATTATTATTATTATTATTATTGTTATAATTTTTTTTTTTTTTTTTTTTTTTTTTTTTTTTTTTTTTTTATGAGTAGTTGGTGTTATATGAGCAGTATGGTATGAAGTGTTCCGGGATGTTTATGGTCATGAGTTTCGAGTTCCAGTTGTGGCTGAATTTTTCGAGTCTTCTTTTTATTGATGCGGTCCGATTGATTGACTCTCGGTTATCAGTGCATCTTAGTTCTTGACGTAGTTGTTTTTCTACTATCTTTCTTGTTCTATCCCATTCGGCATCTCTCGCTTTTTTGATTTTATGAATTATTTGGTTCTCTGTTATTATTGTAGTGTTATCGTTGAATTTTATTTGATTTCTTCTGTACCATATCGATTCCATAATGGCTCCTATCAGATTTGATGAGAATGGTGTGAGTAGTTTTCCGAGAACTTTTTCGCTCCATGGACCGTGGTAAGTGTTGTTGGAGTCTTTACAGACCTTTTGATAGATTGAGTCGATATTCTGTTTTATTGATTTGCATTCGAAGAAGATGTGCATAGACGATTCTTCTTCTTTACATGAGTGGCAATTCTCCCCATGGTGTTTTGGAAGTGCCTTGAGTAGATATCTCCATGCTAAGTCTCTTCCTTTGATAGTTGTGATTGATCTGGCTTCTCTGAATGGTAGAATTGGGTGATTAATGTTCTTTTGAATCAGTTTTTGACCTGTTGTTGGCTGGTGTTTGTTCCATCCCTTGTATTTGATATCCATCATGTTTCTATAGATTACTTTTAATTTTTGTTTGTTTTCGTATTTGGGTTTGACTTGGTTTAGTTTGAGAGTTATTCGCTCTCTTGGGTGGTGCAACAACTTCCAGGCTTTCCAGCATTTGATGTGAATCCTTGATAGTGAGTTTTCTTTTTCCGACTTCCAGACTTCCATATGTGGAGGGCAGTTCTGGTCGTCTTTTTCTCTGAGGTATTGTTCGTATATCCATGCTTTCTGGGCATTGGATCTGGTTGCCATATTCCAGAGTTCCAGGCCTCCAATTTCATAGTCTCTTCTGCTCCTTTCTTTTGAGATAGCCCACCTGTCCCCTTTGAATAACATGTTGGCATTAACGTTCTCCAGTTTCTTTATGTCATTTATTTCGTTGATGTATAGTTGGAATGTTAGTTGGGACAGCAGGTATGATTTGAGGATTGTGATTCTACCTTTTAGCGTTGATGACACGCTCGAATAGCATTTTGTGAGGTTTTCCAGTTTGTTCACCGTATCATCTACTTTGCTTATTACACCTTTGCGGTTGAAGAAAAAGCCAAGATATCTTTCTTCTTCTTTCGCCCCAATTGTCTTATATTTGGTCTTTATCTTTGGGTTTTTAGTGATGCACACACATTTATTATCGTTTATTTTTGCTGCTGTGGCTTGGCAAAATTTTATAACTTTCATATCCATTTTATCTGCGTCATCTATGTTACTGGCTAGTGTGACTGTGTCGTCTGCATATTGTCCAATCTTCATCGAATTGTTCTGATTGAGTTTTATGCCTATTATGGTATTGTCTTTTCTTATTGATGTTGATAAGCATTCACATACTATAGCGAAGAGAGTTGGTGAAATTGGGTCGCCCTGTTTTGTACCTCTTCCTGCTCTGAAGGATTCAGAGAGTTGTCCATTTACCATGACCCTTATGTTGGTGTTCGTTAACATGCTTAGTATTGTGTTTGTTATTTTCCGAGGGAACTTTAGATGGTTTAGAGTCCTTATTAACGCTTTATGAGATATTGAATCGAAGGCTTTTTCGAAGTCATAAAAGGTGATTATCGTGTTTCTATCACTCTTTTCCATTGCTAAATCCAAAGCTATAATGTTGTTGTGGAGTAGCCTTCCTGGTATAAAACCGTTCTGGTACTTTGAGATTATGTTTGGCAGGATTTTTAGTATTCTATTGTTGATTATTTTTGAGTAGATTTTGTAGTCTACGTTGAGTAACGTTATTGGTCTTCTGTTTGAGATTTCCAAGACATCCCCTTTACCTTTGTATATTGATGTAAGGATACCGTTCTTGAATTCTGTTGGAATTTCATTGTTTAAAAAGAAGTTGAATAGTTCTGTGAGGATTGGAATTAGTTTGTGTTGGTGGATTTTATAGAATGAAGATGTTATTCCATCTTCTCCTGGTGATTTACCTTCTGCTATCTTTTCTATTGCTAGCTTAACCTCATATTCTTCGATTCTGTCTTCCATCTCTGTTAATTTTTTTTTATCTATTGGTGGGTTCCAGGTGCTTAGAAGTTCTGTATGTGTTTCTTGGTCGCATTCTTTCTCTTTGAAGAGTGTCTCGTAATATTTTCTGAAGCAATCTGTTATTTCTTTTTGTTCTGTTTCGATTTTTCCATTGGATGGGTTCTTTATTCTGTGAATCTGGGAGCTCGAGTCTCTTTTTTTAAGAATAGATGTAAGGAGATTTGATGCTATTTCTTTATTGTTGATGTAGTTGATTGAGCTTTTGATCATTCTGTCTATTCTTTCTTCTTCTTGAAGTATTGTTATTTCGTTCGATATTGTTTCTTTTTCATATTTGTTTTTTGTTTTTGTGTGTTCATTTGCTAGATTTGATAGCGTTTTTTTTCTCTCTAGTATTCTTTTCTTTTCTGTTGTAATGCATTGTTTTTTTATTTTTTTTTTGAACTTAATCCAGTATTCCGTTATGTTAATGTTTTTTCTTTTGGTTTCCTGGTAGTGGTCGATTATTTTTTCTATCTTTTTTATTGTTTTATCTTCTTTAATTATTATTGAGTTCATTTTCCATAGGGGTGATTTGTATATTTTTGTGAAATTTGGTATTTTGAAATCCATCACTACTATGTTATGGTCTGATTTGTTTATTTTATCGATTATCTTGTACGAGTGATTGAGTTGGTGCATCTTTGTTGATAAGAATGTTCTATCGATTAGTTTATCTTTGAAGGTTGTTTTAGTTGTTGAATTTGGTAGTATTTCGGTGAGTCCTACTTCCATCATTAGGAATTCTATTGTTTCATTTTCTGTGAATTTTCTCTTATCGGATGATCCATCTTTGAACTTGATTTTTGCATATTTGTTGATGTTAAAGTCACCAGTAACTATGTCTGCCTGTTCTAGATCTTCAAGGGAAATATTGTTTGAAAACCATCCTTTTCTTCTGTCATATGAGGCTGGTGCATAGATGCAAATTATGTTGATTTCCATATTGTTTAGAATTGCAGTAAATTTTAAGATTCTGCCTTCTTTTTCTTCCAAGTTTTTAATTTCTATTTGTTCTAGGTGATTTATTGCCATTACTCCTTTTCCTCTTGCTTCTTTTCCTTTTCCTCCTGTTGAGTAATGGTTTTTGATTTGCGCTAGATTTTGATCCTTTTTTAGATTTGTTTCTGTTAGTATTGATATATCAGGTTTTATTAGGTTAATTGTATTTTTTGTCTGATTCATGCTTTTGATTGTTGAGCAACCTTGGCAATTCCAGGTCATTATTTTTATCATTTTTTTTTTTTTTTTTTTTTTTTTTTTTTTTTTTTTTTTTTTTGGTTTTTTTTTTTTTTTTTTTTTTTTTTGTTTTTTTTTTTTTTTTTTTTTTTTTTTTTTTTAAACAAATGAGACAGATGGAAGTATGTCTTGGAGTACTTTGGGCAATTTGTCTCTTAGTGCTGCTTCCATTAGATCTGATTCTTCCTTTGTTATTTTAGTTGGAGTTTTGTAAGGTGTTGATATTTCTTGGTGATTAGTTGTTGGGTTTGGAGATGAGTTGGATCTTTTTCTTTTTACTGTCTCTGGGGTTGCTGGAGATTCTGGATTTTGGATAGGTGACATTGTTTGTCTTTTTTTGATTGAGGCTAACCTTGGGGTTTCCTTCTTTTTTTGGTTATTTATTTTTTCTTCAAAAATTCTGTTCTCTTCTTCATTTTCGAACATCTTTCTTACCACTTCTAATGCTTCTTCATCTTCAGTTAACTCCATTTTCCTTTTCTCTTTGCTGTCAACACTATATGTTACTGTTATTGGTGGGACACGAAGTACTTTTCTCTTTTCAATATTGTTTATTGTGTTTGTCGTTTCTGTCGTTGTGGTTGTTGTAGTTGCTCTAATTGTTGTGGGTTTTTTATTTTCAATTTCGTTTTCCTTTTCTTTTTCGTTTTTGCTCTTGTCTTTGATGTTGTCATTATTGATTTCTTTATTATTTTCTTTTCTGTTTTCTATTTTGTTTTTGTTGTTATTTTTTGATTCGCTAGTGTTTTTATGATTGGATTCTTCTTTTGATTTTATGTTTATTCTTGTGTTTTCCTTTATCTCGGGATTTGGTAGTTCCGTGATTTTTGAATTTTCTGAGATTTCGTCTTCGATTTCCTTATTTGTTTTTCTTTGATTTTTTGTTTCTTCTGTTGTAGTGAGGAATAGTATTGTTATGTGTTTACAATGTATTAGCTGGTCTTTGTGCTCTGGACTGATAATTGAGTTGAATGAGTGTATTATCAGGTTTTCACCTAAATTATCTAATTTGATTATTTCCAGTCCTTCTTCATGCAATGTTTTTTCTACTATGTCCATTGATTTTTCCCAGTTGAATGTTTTGAAGATCTTTTTTGGTTTTATTATTGCTCTGTGAACTCCTTTTAGTACTCCGTTGAAAACGTTAGAGTACTTGATTACTTGAGTTCTGCAGTCAGTGAGGATTTTGAATTTATTCTTACTTATTATTATCTTATCATCTCCTTGTAAATGAATTTCCAATTCTGCTTTTAAGTTGTTGGAAATCTCATCTGGGATATTGATCATGAATTTATATTGTTTTAGTTCAATTTGAGTGTGGTATATTGCTTCGCTTATTTTATCAAGTGTTCTGTACGTATTTTTTAAATATTTGAACTTTGTTCTGAGTTCATTTGATTTCTTGATTTTATCTGCCAATGTTTCTGTTGATTCTGTCATTATTGTATTTGCCAATTTATTCATTTCTTTTTTTTTTCTTTAAAATCTTTATTCGACTTTAAAAATTTAAAATTCTGGAAATTCCCTGAAAGAATGTTTTCGGAGGTTTTTTTTTTTTTTTTTTTTTTTTTTTTTTTTTTTTTTTTTTTTTTTTTTTTTTTTTTTTTTTTTTTTTAAGTCTTTTTTTTATATGAAAAATGAAATAATCAAATAAAAAAAGTGTTGTTGTTGATGTTTTTTCTCTTACTCTCAACTATTAATTTTATAAAGTAACTTTATTACAACTTTTCATCAAAAATGCCTGGATGGCTCAGTAGGCAGAGCGAGCGGCTGTTAACCGCTAGGTCCATGGTTCGATCCCATGTCTAGGCGAGCTTTTAGGAAAATTTTCAATAGATCGCTAGTTCAATTCTTTCCTTGATCTCTCAAATATCTAAGGACTTGATAATCAATTAGATATCATTGCACCTCCATCAATCACAAGACCACTCTCTTTCTTAGAAAAAAACAATAACACCATCAACATTAAGTGTTACTTTAAATCAACCACACATCCGTGAAGAATTAACCTCAAAAGATGACACAAGAATTCAACAAATTCACAAAAACATTCACAAACTCTTCGAAGATATACTGTCGCCATCAGCATTTAAAATAATTGGTGCAACTGCCTTCGTAAATTGCAACGTTGATAAATTAACTTCAATAATCAACCTTCAAAACCAACTTGCACTAAATATCGACAAACTCAACTATAGATTCGATATATCATCAAATGATTATGCAATCATTAAAACATTCATTAAAACGTACTCACCCAAACATGCAAACGATGCAATTACAAACAACCTCACTAAATTCACCAGTTGTACATCAATTGAATCATTTACTGTCACATACTCATATGCTGTTGCGTTTAAAAGTTACATTATAACATATCATCTAATTGATCACACACACAACATTGTTGATCAAAAGATCGAACAACCATCTGGTATCACAAGATATATCAAAGCTGCAACACGTAGTGTCACTAAACACAAAATTCAACATGCAAAAAATGCAGATATGGCAACAACTATAAAAAATGCCATCACAAACCCAAACATGAACAAAAACAATCAACCACCAAAAAACAACATTAACAACCCACCAACCAACGAAATTGCAAATTCCAATCGCAATAATAACTCACTTCAAAATAGTGGTTCAAAAGCTATACTAAATGAATCACTTGATATTAACAATCAATCCCAAAACAATAATGAAATTTCACACAAAAGTGATTCTTCAAATAATAATAACGGGAAAAACTCATTATCAATGAGCAATCCAACCGATCCAACAATTGTACCACAAAAACCTCCACCATCTCAACCAAACAAACCAAGTGCACCAACTCCAAATACAATAAATACAAGAAGAAGCAGCAATGCCCTGACTACACAACCAGTCAATACTGGTGCTGCCAAACCTAGTAAGGTATGAGCTCAAAAATCAACTTTATAACATGGAATTGTAGAGGATTCACTGATAACCCAAACAATCAACACAATTCCTACCAAAAAGCTGTTGACACACTACAACTACTTATATCAAAACTTCCACCTCGTCCAACGATCTCAATACTCACTGAACTCAATTTATCACCATTACAACTTAGACATGATTTTCCCGATCACATCATCTCTGTCACCAAACGAGGAAATGGTGTAATCATCATTAACCATAACCCAAACACACTCAAACTCAAACACATATCAACAATTGATGGTAGAGCTATTTTAGCAGACGTTATATTTCCAAATCAATTACCAATTGGTATTCTTGGAATTTACGCACCAGCATCAAATAATACCATCAAAAAGAATTCATATGCAACTTCACTACAAACACTTCTCCACAACCACTCAACAAACCCAATACCAAACCAATCCCAACATGTATCTATTATCGCAGGAGATTTCAACTGTACCCACAACGACAATTCACTATTAGATGATATTATCCAATCCTACACATACCAACACCATCTAATTGATCAAGGTGAATTTAAAAACACTCCAACTCATACACATGGTAACAGATTAGATAGAATATATACTCAATACAATAGAATAGACCCTGAAAATATATATACACAAGTCCACCAAATTCCATCTTCATTATCAGATCATAATCCAATATCAACAACAATTTCTTCACCTTTTCAAATAAATAAACATAAGAAAAGATGGATATTATCACCTGGTACTGCAAATGACCATGAAGCAATCAATATTATCAATCATTTAATAACTAATCACAATAAAACATCAATCAATCAATTTACAAACTGGTCAAAAGTAAAATCAAAAATTATTAAAACTCTAAAAAACTATCAATATAACAAAGACAAACAAACTCAACGTGCAAAACAAATACTATTAGAAAAAGCAGCAAAATTCAAACATCTTGAAGAACAATGCATCGCTGAATACAATATTATATGTAACAAAAACAAATTACACCAAAACCACACAAACATATTAAAAAAACATATAAATGGAGAAATACCTAGCAAGTATCTATCAGCAATACTAAACAAAAGATCAAAAGATGCAAAAATTGAATCAATCCAATATGGTAACATCATTACATCCGACCCCGACCAAATTGAAAATGCGTTTGTTGAATTCTACACAAATCTATATAGCTTACAAATATGTTGTCCAATTACTCACCAGCTCATACTAAACACATGGCCCATCATAAAAAATGAATACTGGAATGGTTTAGACTCACCATTTATACAAGATGAAGTTGAAGCTGCAATTAAAACCTGTAACCCCAACAAATCACCCGGTCCAGATGGCGTTACAAATGCATTCTACATTAATCATTTAAACCAAGTTAAACCAATTCTCACTACATTATTCAACGATATACTAGAAAATCCTCACCACATCACAACAGAATTCACCGAAGGTCTTATACACACAATATACAAGAAAGGCAACCCCTTACTCATATCAAATCGTCGTCCCATCACACTTCTAAACACTGATTACAAGATCCTCTCAAAAGTAATCAATGCACGTCTTCTGAGAATACTTCCTTTCATCATCAACAACAACCAAACTGGTTTCGTACCCCACAGATTCATCATAGACAACATCATCAACATCAATGAATTAATCAACTACCTCAAATCTAAAAACCTCCCTGGTATCATCACACTATTTGACTTCTTTAAAGCATTTGATTATATCTCTCACGATAGTATTAAAAGAACATTAATTCATATTGGTATACCAATAAAATTAATAAATTTAATCCACAAGCTATTATCTGACTCACAAGCAAAAATTTCAATTAATGGTAAAACGACCAGAAAATTCGATATTAAAAGAGGTGTAAAACAAGGTGACCCAATCTCAGCCACTTTATTTGTAATTGTAATTGAAAATTAGCAAGAACAATAAATGCAGACAATACAATAATTGGATTACCAATTTCACCCAATCCACAAATTAAAATCAAATTCACCCAATTTGCAGACGACTCTACAACATACAACATCAACTACGAACAACAACAACAATCAATCAAACATTTCGATAATTTCTGCGCTTCAACATCATCATCATTAAATTTTGACAAAAGTGCAATAATAGAAATCAACCCCCACAAAATCACTGATAAACACATAATAAACAACATTCCACAATCAAAAAGAATTCCAATAACCAAAAAAGATCAATCAGAAAGAGTCCTTGGCTATTTCTTTAATCATAATGGTTTACATAGGAAATTACCAGAAACAATGAAAACACTGATCAAATCATTAGTACTATGGAAAACTAGTGGCACAACATTAAAAACAAAAACAACCATCATAAACACCTACTCACTATCACCAATAACATATTTATCATACCTTGAAGAATTTACAAAAGATGAAGAAATTCAAATTAATAAATTAATCTCATGGTTTATGAATTCTCCCGCAAATTCTGAATCACCAACTCTCAATACCAATTCCATTGAAAACAACTCATCAACCATCCATTCACGTGCAAAAATACCTTTGATGTGTTATGATAGATCATTAAAACCATTAAAAGAAGGTGGTTGGGGTATGTGGAATATACAACTACGACAAGTTGCTCAAAAGATTTGGATATACAACAGATTTTTACAAATGCATAAATCTGCAAATAATTCAATATACATGATAAGTTGGATGGATCAAATCATCAACAAATCAATCTCTTCTCCATACCTTATAAAAATCAAAAAAGAATGGGAAAACTATGCAACTCAAATTGGACATCTAAAAGATAAAGTTCAAATCCTACAACCAATATTAATAAAAAATCAAACCTCTCAAACAAACACAAATAATATTCCACTACCACCAACACTCAAAGAAATCTACTCGACAATACTCAACAATCACCAATGTAAATCAAAAGACTATATTGGCAAGAAATATTCAGATCTACTTCTTACTTCGCACCAACAATCAATACAACTATTATGGAAATACACACACGACCAACTATTTGTCAAAATTCAAAAATTAAAAGATCCAAAAGGCCGTGATACAATGCAAAGATTCCATGCTAGATGTCTTCCGATTAATCATCTACACAACAAAGTTTGCCCCATTTGCAACAATGAAATGAATAATGATCCCTATGGTCATTTGTTTTTCAATTGTCAGCACACAATCAACTTCATAAACCACGACAAATTAAAATATTTTATATATAAAAATTGCAATGGAAACAAAAACTGGTCACTAACAAAAAACCAAACAACAAAATTATACACACTCATTTATAAACCACAAACAAACAACAAAGCATTTAAACCAGATCCAACTATCAATATTAATTTTGCAGAAAACGCACAATATAAAAAATACAGGTTCAACTGGAATTATATAAACACAAATCTTGATCTAGTCAGAACACACGCATATTGGAACATAATCTCATTAGTTATTCACCAAATATGGATATGGTTATGCAAATCATTATTTGACATCAATATAACTCAATCAATTGATAATTGGAACAACCAAATAAACAACACAACACTAGATTATGATATATTAAAATCAAAATGGCACAAGCTAATAAGATTGGAATATTCAAGAACATTATCAAACTTTAACCAATACTCAATTAAAAACAACCTCACAAAAACTCAAAAAGAAACCCAATGGTCCGAAACAATCAAAAAATTTAAAAAAGAATGGAGCATAAACACTAACGAACCAATTCCAACAATTACACCACCAATTAATTATTAATTACCTAATCTAAAATAACATACCATTTTAAATTCACAAAAACTAAAAAACCTAAAATAAATAAATAAAAATAAAATACTAATTGTATACTACAATAGTTTATTTATATCAAAAAAAAAAAAAAAAACTCTCAAATATCCACAAAAAAAACTTTTTAATTATTTTATAAACAATTTTCATGATTAAGGGAAAAATATTTAATAAAATTCATAAAACCTATTAATTGGTTATTGTTTATTTCTTATAATGGATAAATTGACTAATCATTATTATAAAAATAATAATAATAAAAATAAAAATAAAAATAATAATAATAATATCTACACTATATTTTTAAATTAAAATTCCTTATTTGAAAATTCAAACTAAAAAAAAAGGATAACTTCTTTACATTTTACAACCAAAGTCCATTAATAAACTGTTAATTATAGTTTTTTCCTTTAAAGGATAAACATTGATCAATATTTTAAAAAAATAAAAATAAAATAAAAAAAAAAAAAAGTGTATCGATTCTTTATTTCTATTTTATAAGTAAGAATTTCATAATCTATTATTTATATAATTTTTTAAAAGTTGGTTTTGATTTTTTTTTCTACAAAATAATAATAAAAAAAAATTATTAATTGAAATATACAAACCAGAATTTTGATTTCAAAAATTAATTTTTAACAACCAAAAAATAAAAAAAAACAAAAAAAAATAAAATAACATACTTTTTTTTTTATTTTAGATTTTTTCACCATCACTCTAGGAAATTAAAAATCAATTGGAGTGAACTTTTTTTTTATTTGTTTTTTTTTTTTTTTCTTTTTTTTTTTTTTTTTTTTCAGCGGATACATCTCCAAAAAAGACTTTTAGAATTTTAGATTTTTTAATCTTTGGCTCTAAGGTTATTTTTATCATAAACAGTGTTTAAATTTTTTTTTTTATTTTTTTAATGATTACATTTTTTGTGTGGGGTGTTTCAAAACAATAAAAAGCAATCCAAAATCCACAAAAATAAAAAATAAAAATAAAAAAAGGAACAAAAATAAAAAAAAATGGGTTTATTATGGTAAAAATGATTTTAAAAATTTGAACAGTATTTAAATTGTTTTTTTTTTTTTTTTTATTTTTTATTTCCATTCATTAAATTCAACAACAAAATCAAATTCAACAAAATCAAATCAAATAATTAATTAATAAAAATGTTAGTCTTAAGAAATTTATTAGCTTTAGTAACCCTTGCTTTATTATTCACTTTATCAAGTGCTCAATACACTTTATCCGTTTCAAATTCAGCCTCAGGTTCAAAATGTACAACTGCCGTCTCTGCTAAATTAAATGCATGTAATACTGGTTGTTTAAATTCATTTAATATTGTTGAATCATCAAATGGTAAAGGTTTAGTTTTCAAAACCTTTATCAATGCTGCATGTTCTGGTGAATATGAATCATTATCACAATTCACTTGTGCTGCTAACCAAAAAATCCCAACAACCTCTTACATTGTTTCTTGCAATTCAACACCAAGCTCAAATTCAACAACTGATTCCGATTCCTCAAGTGGTTCAACTGTCATGATTGGTTTAGCTTCAAGCTTATTATTTGCTTTTGCCACCTTGTTAGCTTTATTTTAAATTAATTTCTATATTCTATATATAGTTTAATATATAAATAAATAACACCCCCTTTTGTATTTAATTTATTAAATATTATTTTTTTTTTTTTTTGAAAATATTTCACTTAATAAATTATTAAAATAATTAATTATAATTGAAAAAATTAAATTCCTATTTAATAATTTTGATTTTGATTTAATTAACCCTAAAAAATAATTTTCAAAATTATTTTATTTTAAAAAAAAACTATAAATTACTTTTTTTTTTTTTTTTTTTTTTTTTTTTAATTTAAAACTAATATTAAAAATTAAATAAATATAATATAAATAAATAAAAAAATTAAAAAAATTAAAATGCAAACTTTTAAAAAATTAATATTAATTTTGTTATTATTAGCTTTATTTGTTTTTTCAAATGGTCAATATACATTTAATGTTTTAAATAAAGCTCCAGGATCTAAATGTGAAAATGGTACAATGGCAGAATTAAATACTTGTAGTAAAGATTGTTTAACATCATTCTTAATTTTAAAATCAATTGATAAGAAATCATTAACATTTACAACTTTTAATAATAATCAATGTAATGGTGATTATAATACTCAAACAACTTTTGATTGTAAACCAACTCCTCAAAATATTTCTCAAACTCAATACTTTATTTCATGTGAAGAACAAACCTCTAAACCTACTAGTTCTCCAATTCATTCCAATTCAACAATTAAATCCACTTCTACCACTACTACCTCCACTCCTCTTCCTCACAAAGATACTCCACATCACTCTGCTAGTAGTTCCTCTATTGTAGTTAGATTAACACCAATTTTTTTTATTGCATTTGCTTCTCTTATTTTTTTATTTGGTTTCTAAAATTTTAAGATAAACCAAAACAAAAAAAAAAAAAATAAAAAAAAATAATAAAAAAAGTTTTTAAACACAAAATAAATAATTGTTTATAATTATATCTTTTATTTTGGAATTAAATTTAAAAATAAAAAAATAAAATAAAATAATTGATAATATTAAATAAAACTTATACATGTATAAAAAAATAAGTAACTAAAACAATGAATATATTTGTAAGATTTTTTTTTTTTTTTTTACACTTTAAATTTTGTGAATACATTAAAAAAAAAAAAAAAAAAAATTAAAGAATAATATTTTAAAAAAAAAATTATAAAAAATATTTTAGAACTAATTTTTTAATGTTATAAATTTAATTAAATAAATAAAAATAATACATTACATGATTATTCATTTTCATTTTTTTTTTTAAAAAAAAAAAAATTAATGATAATAATGATCTATAGTAAAAGTTAATAAATAAAAGTTTAGTGAATATAATATTACTTTTTAAATTTTTTTTTTTTTTTTTGTTTGTTATATCTTTTATTTTTTTTTTTTTTCTATTTTTTTAATTTTTCTAATTTTAAATTTTATACAAATTTACCCTTAATTACCTTTTTTTTTTTTTTTTTTTTTTTTTGTTTTTTTTTTTTCCTCTAATTTTTAAAAAAAAAAAAAAGAAATAAAAGAAAAAGAAAAAAAAAATAAATAAATAAATATAGAGTTTTTTTTTTTTTTTTTTAAGGATAAATTGAAGAAGATTTTTTAGCTAAAGATTGAAATTGTTGAGATTCAGTCATACCTCTACCACTACCAATAACACCTACTTTACTATGAATACCATCACCAGTTGAAAACATTGAAGTCTTTTTTCTATCAGTAAAAGTGCCAGGTATAGATTTCTTTGGTTTATTTACGAAATCTTTCCAAGCTTGAGTTTTTTGTTTACCTTCTTCTTCAACTTTTTTCAAACGATTCATAGATTTGATTGAATGAATTTTCTTTTGTTTTTGTTTTTTAACCTCTTCACTATCCTCTGGTAAAATTTTTAAAGATTTTGGAATCACTTGAATTTGATCGGGTGCTTGTAAATATTTTTTTTGTTCCAATGTTTGATTTGCTAATAATTTTAAAGATCTAGTTGGTGGTCTAATTTTATCAAATGTTAAAGTTTCCGTATTACCATAATCAGTGTATGTTACAACAAATGTACCATCTTTATTAATTGAATCAATCTTTGCTCTATACCAAATTCCATCAACTGAATATTGTCCTTCACATACTGATCCAACTGTCATTTTTGTCTCTGAAAATGAATTATCTTCAATAATATTTGATGGTATATTATTATTATCATTATCATTAAATGTTGATTTTTTATTAATTGTTGGTGGTGGTATTATTATATTATTATTTTTAAATTCTGAAGAAGAATTAAAATTGTTATTACTATTATTATTATTTGTATTATTTACTGCTACACTAGTAGAATTGATAGGAGTAGTTACATTGTTAATTATATTATTGGTTTCTTTTTCTCTTTGTTTCTTTATAATTAAATCTGTTGTTGTTTTTATAATTGTAATTAAATCATTTTTTAATGTTTGTAATTCATCATCGTTATTATCCTCTTCTAATAATGCTTCAATTTCAAGAAGCTCTGTTTTATCTTGTTTTAATTTATTTTCTAAATCTTCAATAGAATATGATTCCATTCTGTATTTAATATAAATATATATAAATATAAATAAATTTGTTTTTTAAAAAGAAAAAAAAAGTTTTTTTTTTATGTTAACGTTTAAATGCGGTTGTGTCAAAAATTAAAAATAAAAAAAAAAAAAAAAAAAAATTTTGAATAAAAAAAAAAAAAAATAAAAAAAAAAATAAAAAAAAAAATTAAAATTAATAAAAAAAATTATTAATAATTGTTTTTTGTTTAAATCTTGGATGCATATTTTAAATTTTTTTTTTTTTTTTTTTTTATTTTGTTTTTTTTTTTTTTCATATTTATGATTTAATCCTTTTTTAGAAATTTCATAACAATGAAATTTCATTTTAAGGGAAAAAAAATTATTGTTTGGAAATGGGGAAATCTGGAAAATAAAATTATTACTTTTTTTTTTTTTTTTTTTTTTTTTTAAAATTCTTTTGTTATTTATTTATTTTTATTTCTTTATAATTAAACATTACCTTTTTTTTTTTTTATTTTATTTTATTTTTTTTTTTAATTAATTGAAATTACATTATAATTTGGATTTATAGTACCAATTACGATTAAACTGAAATGATAAATTGAAGAAGGTGTAATAACAACATCATTTGGTAATGAAAACTCAGTTAAAGAATTTGCTATGATACTCCAAGCAGATTGTAAATTTCTAAGTGGTGTATCACTTGAAAATGATAATTTTCTAATATCATTTAGCCCATTATTTGTAATTTTCAAACTAATATCCATATAATTAATACCACTATCGACCCATTTACTATTAATTTTTGATTCAATTATAGCATCACCAATATTACCACCATTTCCATTTCCATTTCCAGTTGTAGTTGGTGGAGAAGTTTGAATTGAACATAAACTTGCAACAGCTTGGTATCTTTTTTTAGAAGCTATGTGAAAAGCGTATAATCTACCCTCATCAGAATAACCATTGAATACATTTGTACTACAATCGGTGATATTGAAAACTCTACTTTTACCCTCATTATTAATTGTTACTTGACCATCACGAGTTATACGAAATGAACGTGAGTCATAAAATCCTTCAACTGTTCTCTGATCTGAGAATGGTTGAGTTTTACCTGCAAAACAATCTTCATTAATTGATGAAAGTGCAATATATCCATCAGTATTTGATAAATCATTTGAAAATAATGGTGCTGTCATTGAATTACCTCTGGCATATATAATTTTACCATTTGGATCAACATATGAAATTTGAATACCTTTACATTAAATAATTAATAATTAAAATAATATTAAAAATTGAAATTTATTATTTTCATTTTTATTTTTGTTTTTCATTTTTATACTTTTTACTTTATACTTTACCATTATTTTGATTATTTACAAAATAAGTTAATAATGCATCTTTACATCTTTGAGGTGTTGGTCCATTGGCCTCACATGATTTAAATAAAAATATTGAAAAAACTATAATTATTAAACCAAAAACCAATCTCATTGTAATATATTTTTTTTTTTTTATAGTTGTAAATTAATTTTTTGTCTCAAAGTATTAAAATTATTATTATTATTATTAATATTATTATTAATTTTTTTAAATTTTTTTTTTTTTTTTTTTTTTTTTTTTTTTTTTTTTTTTTCATTCAAATACAATTGTGTGTGTGAAAGTGTGAGAAACAATTTACATTTCTACAAATTCTTTCATTTTTTTTTTAATTTAATTATTATTTTTTTTATTATCATTGGATTGGTTGCTTTTAAATTGTTATATTGTAAGAAAATGTAAAGATGAAAAATAAATAAAAAAAAAAATAAATAAATAATAAAAAGTCCAAAGTGTAAAAGAAAAAAAAAAAATAAATTTTAAAATTAAAATTATTTATTGAATTAAAACTCTTTTTTTTTTTTTGTGAAAAAAAAAAAAAAATAAAAAAAATAAAAAATTAATAATAATAATAATAATAATAATAATAATAATAATAATAATAATAATAATATTTTAATTTTCTTGATTTGGTAAAACTAAAGGAGTTGATGGATCATAAGGTTTAATTAAAAGTTCAGAGAATAATTTTAATGATGGTACACCTCTAACTTCTGCCTTTAATAAAGGTAATTTAGTGACATGAAAATCGAAATATAAATCAGCGATTTGATCCAAATATTTCTTTTGCATCTTTTGTCTTGCATTACATAAACTACAATCCTTTTCTGGATAAACGATTTGATTTACAATTACATTATGAACATCAATATCTAATTTTGTTAATTGTTGAATTAATCTTTCTGTTTCATATACTGATAAAAATTCTGGTATACAAACTGGAATAAATGTTGTTAAATCCTAAATAAAAATAAAAAAATAAAAAATAAATTAATTTCTTTATATCTAAGTATATTTTATATATTTGTTTTATATATATAAAACTTACTGGATTTTTAAATTGAATATTAATTTCTTCAATAACTTTTTTAGTTGAT
>NC_007092.3:3198770-3213770 GCF_000004695.1 Dictyostelium discoideum AX4
CAAGTACAACAAAACAATGAATTATTATCAAGTGGTGGTATTCAAAACAATTCTGATATTGTTGTAAATAATAATCCAGTATTTCAAAATCTAAACTTAGGTCATTTAGGTGCTGATAAAATTATTTATGAAGGTATGTAAATTTTTAAAATTTTTAAAATTTTATATAAAAAATAAATAAATAAATAATAATACTAATTTTTTTTATTTTATTTTTTTTAGGTTTATTAATTAAACAAACTAAAATTTTAAAGAGATGGGATCCAAAATATTTTTGTTTATTAAATTCATCACTTATTAATTTTTATGATACAACAAAAACTCGTGTTCATCGTGTTTTCTATTTGGATCAAATTTCAATTTCATACAAGAAAATGGCGACTGATACAGAGATAAAAATATGTTTATTAATTCAAGATAGTGGTCGTACTCATTATCTTTATTCACAAATTCCAAATCAAACTGAAGCTTGGATTAATGCTTTAGTTACACAAAAAAAGATTTTAATGCAAGCAAAATCAAATCAATTCTTAATGAATTCAACTCCATCTTATCCTTCATTCCCATTATCAACTTCACCACCACCATATTATAATAACAATAATAATAGTAATAATGGTAATAGTTTTGGTATGATGATTGAGCAAGCTCAACAACAAGCTCAACAACAAGCACAACAACAACAAGCACAATTATCACAATCATATCAACAACAACAACAACAACCATCAGTTGTTAATAATACTTATAACTTTTATTCATATCAACCACAACCACAACCATATCAACCACAATATAATATTCCAATTGATAGGTCAGTTGATCCAAATATTTTATTTAATAATAATACTGGTTTCATTCAACAACAACAACAATTACAATTACAAGCTGCTGCTCAGCAACAATATCAACAACAACAACAACCACAACAATCTAATAATAATAATAATAATAATGATGTTCAATGGATTCAACATAAAGTTTTAACAACTGATACATTGGCTGGTATTGCAATTAAATATAATACTACAATTGATGTAATTAAAAGAATTAATTTAATTCAAGGTAATAATTGTATTAGTCATCAAACTTTATTGGTACCTTCATCTGGTGTTGTTAATTATCAACCACAACAAGTTCAACAACCAGCCAACTCTGAGGATGAAAGAAAGAGAAAGCTCATTCAATTGTTTGCTGTATCTGAAAACATCTCAAAGGAAGAGGCTAGATCTTATTTGGTTAATAATGATTGGGATTTCGCAAAATCAATTAAAGTGTTTAGAGATGATTTAGATTGGGAATCTAATCAAAAATATAATTAAAAGAGAAAAAGTGAGAGAAGAAATGTAAAGAAGTAAGATCAACTATTCCTTCTTTTCAATTCTTTTCTTCTTTTTCTTTTTTTTTTATTTTTTTTTTTTCTCCTATTTTTATATTTAAAATAATTTTCAAATTCATTTTATTTTCTTTTTATTTTAATTTTTTTTCTATCAATTTTAATTAAAAGTATTTTACATATAGTATAATAATAATTATTTTTGAAAAAGAAATAAATTAAAATAAAAATTAAAAAAAAAAAAAGAACTGGAAAAAATATAAAAGAAAAAAAAAAATTTTATTAAACACTTTTAAATCAAAACATAAAAATAATAATTAATAATAATAATAATAAATTACTGTAACAATAAAAAAAAAAAAAAAAATTCAAACAACAACACCAATAATATAAAAAAAAAAAATAATAATAATAATAGTAATCATAAAAAAAAAAAAAAAAACGTCGAATTATCCCTATCACTCCCCCTCCATCTCCCCCTTTCTTTCAAAACTGTTCAAACAAATATCGATATTAGATATATTTCTTCAGTCTAAAAAAAAACAAAAAAAAACAAAAAAAAAAACAAAAAAAATAACAATTCTTGGGTATTTTTATTTTTTTTTTTTTCTGGAATAACTTGTTCAATATTAAATATTTTACAACTAGTATTATATCAATTGATAATAGATATTCATCTTTTTAAATTTAATTTTAAAATAATAAAAAAAAAAAAAAAAAAGGCTTGGTTTTCACTTACAAAAAAAAAAAATTTACAATATCTTTCTTTTATTTTTGTGTTTTTATTTTGGTGTATGAAAAAAAAAAAAAGTTTTGTTTCAACCCCATTTCCATTTTTTTTATTTTTTTTTAATAAAAAATTTTTTAAAAAATTATTTTTTATTTTATATATTATTTTTTTAGTTTTACTTGAAATATCCTGGATAAAAAAATAAAAAAAAAACAAACAAATTGTAAAATAGATTAAATTAATTAAAAAAAAATTATTATTGGATTTTCTTTTATGTCATAAAATTAAAATACCTATTCCAATAAATATTTTTTTTTAATTGTAAAATTACCATCTGCGATTTAATTATGGATAATGGTCCATTTTTATGTTTATATAAATAAAATATAATTAATTAATATCAAATTCTTTATTTAATTTTTGAAAAATCCTTTTAAAAAAAAAAAAAAAAAAAAAACTATTATTAATTACCAAGATATTAAGCATCGTAATCAATTTTAAATTTGGCCTTTTTTTTTTAATTTTTTTTTTTTTTTTTTTTTCCATCAATCCAAAACCATCAAAAAATAATGATTTAATATAAAAAATTTAATAATGATAAAATTAAATAAATCATTTTTTTTTAAGACGTAATTGTTTTGTGTTAATATTTAAATATTTCTTTTTTTTTTTTTTTTATTTTTTTATTTTTTTTTTGGGTTTAAAAAATAATTATGAAAATGGGTGAAGTCCGGACTATATTCGTTTTTTTTTCATAATCGCAACATAATAAAATTTTTTTTTTTTTTTTTTCTTTTTTTTTTTTTTTTTTTTTTTCCACCAGCCCAAATTTTTTTTTTTTTTTATAAATATTTTTTTTTTTTTTTTTTTTTTTTTTTTTTTTTTTTTGTGTGTTCTATTACATAATCAAATATATATATAAATAATTATAAAAATGGCCGGTGATTTAACTCCTTCATTATTTTTGAAATATGGTTTTGGTGGTGCTTTGGTATGTTTAATATATTATTAAAAAAAAAACACAAAAAAAAAAAAAAAAACACAAAAAAAAAATGTTGAAAATCTTACACCACACACAAAATGATCGTTTTTTTTTTTTTAAATTAAATTTTATTTCATATAATTAATCAAAAATTATTTAAAACAAAAAAAAAAAAAAAAAAAAAAAATATCATTTATTTCTTTGAATAAATTAATTTAATTTAAATAATAATAATAATAATAATAAATAGAGTTGTTCAATTACTCACAGTCTTGTAGTCCCACTTGATGTCGTTAAGACTCTCCTCCAAACCAACCCAGGTAATTATTAATATAATTGACAATCACAATCACAATCAATATATATTATATAATAAGAATTCATAATATTAATAAATAAAAAAAAAAAAAAAAAAAAAAAATAATTAAAAATAAAGGTAAATACACTGGTATGATGAACGGTTTCAGCACCGTCATTAAGGAACAAGGTCCATCTGGTTTATTACAAGGTTTAGGACCAACTGCTGTTGGTTATGCCTTACAAGGTTTCTTAAAATTCGGTTTCTATGAAGTCTTCAAAAAGACCTACGCTGATGCTGTTGGTGAAAAAGCCGATCAATTCAGAATCCCAATTTGGTTAGCTGCCTCAGCCACTGCTGAAGTTATTGCTGATATTGCTTTATGCCCAAATGAAGCCGTTCGTATTCGTTTAGTTGCTGAACCAACTTTCGCTAAATCACCAGTTGAAGCTTTCGGTAAAATCTTCAAACAAGAAGGTGTCCTCGGTTTCTACAAAGGTCTCCCACCAATTTTATTAAAAGTAAGTAGTTTTGTATTTAATTTATCAATAAATAAATAAATATACATATACTAATATACACTTTTTATTTTTATTATTATTATTTTTATTATTATTATTATTTAAATTGGTAATTACAGCAAGGTATGTGAAATTTTTAAAAGATAAATTGTAATTTTTTATAAATATATATGTAGGTATTTTACTAACAACAACAATTATCCCATTTTATCAATTCAAATTTGAACAAATTTAAAATTATAAATAGTCCCATACACTATGGCTAAAGTAAGTTGGATAAAATATAATATTAGAATATTTAAAATAATAGTAATCATATTAATATTAATAATAATAATAATATTTTTAAAATTATTTTAGTTCGCTGTTTTCGAATTTACTGCTGAAAACGTTTACAAAGGTTTAGCCGCCAGTGGTAAACCAAAGGAATCATTAACTGATGGTCAAAAACTCTCTGTTTCATTAGGTTCAGGTATTGTTGCAGGTATTGTTGCTGCTATTGTCTCTCAACCAGCTGATACCATTTTATCAAAGATCAATCAAGAAAAGACTGATGGTGGTGTTGTTAAAGCAATCGGTAACATCATGAGACGTTTAGGTGTTCGTGGTTTATTCTTAGGTCTCCCAACCAGATGTTTCATGGTTGGTACTCTTACTGCCGGTCAATTCTTCATTTATGATGGTATTAAACAAATGTTAGGTCTCACCCCAGCAAAGAAATAAACAATTTTTAAAAAATAAATAATTATTTCCTTTTTTCAGTATTAATAATAATAATAATATAATAATAATAATAATAATAATTTATTTGTTTTCTTTTTTTTTTTTTTTTTTTTAATTGTATATTAATTCTAAGTTTTAATAGATATATTAGTTTTAATATATCTCCAATAATTACTCCAACTATCGATAAATCCAATTAAAAAAAAAAAAAAAACAAAGATGATACTCCCAACAATCCATTTTGTATTATTTTATTATTGGAAATTGATTGATTTTATTTGGTGATGTAAAAATAATTTGAAGTACAATACCTGATAATAATGGTTCATCTGATTCTTCTTTAATTATTTGTCCTGTGAATGTTAAACATTATTTATTATAGACAAAGAGGTTTTCTGCATTAACAGTAACTGGAATTAGAACGATAGGAGTTATCACAACAACGAAAGATTTTTACACTAACTTAGATCTAAGTTAGTGTAAAAATCGTTCGTTGTTGTGATAACCCGATTCACTAGCATGGTTCCAATGGTAGTACTAGCATGGGTTCAGTGGCAATAACTTGGATCCAATGGCAACTCAAACAAGAATCCCATAACAGCACTAACTTTAATATAATGGCAGCACTGACTAACTCGGATCTAAATAGGGTAATACCACTGCTATAAAAGACTAATTAAGTTTATTCAAATGGTTTAATCAAATTTTTTACATTAAATTTTTCTTTTGTTTAATCCATATGCTTAGTTTAATTGACTTCCTTCCAAAAAAAAAAAAATAGAATAAACATTCCACCATATTTACCGACCATATTGTAATAGGTCACAGAGGTAGCTAAATTCCAACCATAGGAAGATGTGAAAACTTCTTGTTTTGAAACCGGTTAAAGCTTTTGGAGGATGAGAGTTACAGTTATCGATTTCTGCCATAATATAGGTTCCAGTACTATCAGTATAAGAGTAGTCATCACTTGAAACTGGTGCATAGTAACCAGCTGGTGTAAAGTAAATTTGATAATTAGTTGGTAATAACATTTGAATTATTGCAGTTTGGTAAGCTAAAGAAGCTATGGTAGAAATTTTTTGAAAGTCTAATCCATTGATATTGAGTGAGGATGGATTATTGGTTGGTAAGAAACATAATGCAAAGGTTTTACTCATCATACCCCAATCTTGTAAAATGGTATTTTTAATTCTTTGAGCATTTGCCATTTCATTTTCATAATTTTCATTTAAATGATCATAGAGTTTACTTAATGTAACTTGATAGGTTGATGGGCCTGAATCATTACTTTCAGCATATAATTCACCAAATTGTACTGCTGACTCACTAATGTTTGCAATTATTGAACCACCAATTGGTATCTCTGAAATAATTGCATAAAAAACACTGGTAATTGCATCGGTGTAATCTCCATTAACAACTTGGTCAGATGACATATCAACATTGATTAAATTTGCCAAGTTTGTTAAATTTGTACTACCTTGACTAAATAATTTACTATAAAAACCAGAATAGTTATCAAATACTAAACGGACATTGATTGCGTAGGTGAGTTCATTTTTGATTTGATTTTGAACATATGAAAAATCTTCAGTTGAATGAATTGATGATGGACAAGTTGCATTGGTGACATTAACATAGAAAATTTCTAAATTAACATTAATACTTGTATAAAGTGATCTAATGTCATCAGTATAACCATTTGTTGCATCATCACTAAGGTATTGATATGATGCTAATAAATCACCACTTGTGTAAGCTGGAAATGGTTCTGGTACTTCACTAACAATTTGGTTTAATGAATAGGTTGGATTTGCAATCCATTGGAAATTAATATCACTAGCACTACTTGGTTGAGCTAATACACAATTAACAGTTGAATCAACTCCAAGTTCACCAACGAATCCAATACATAAATTTGGATAATATTGATTGAATATTTGATTATTTTCGTTGATACCCCATTGTTGCATTAGATCATTTGCTTTGTAAACATTGGTATTTAAATGATAGTTTGTTTTACTACCATCAATTGATGGACCAATATCTAATACTAAATTACCATCCAAACGTGATAAAATGTGACCATCGTTTGTCATTTGCCAAATTTGACCTATTGATTTTGCTTGAACTTTATTCATTACTACACTAGTATTATATGATGTACTATTATTTAATACACTTAGACCCCAATAATTATTATTGGAATCCAATTGTTTGCTTTGAAAGTAACCCCAATTACCAGTTGGAATTGGTGCTCTTCTAAAAGTTGTCCATTTTTGAGTTGCGTTTCCATTTAAAGGTGCAACACAAATATTCAAACTGTCGATATCAAGGTATTTACCATTACCTTGGTTGAATTTTATTATTTGTAGTATCAATTGTCCAAATTTGAGTTTTTGAATTTGAATTAAGTTGTACTAATTCAACAAAATAACCACCTGATGAAACATCTAAAACAAAATTACCACTGGATGTAAAGATATGACCATCATCAGAAAGAAGCCATGTTTGAATTGACTCAGATGCTACACATTGGAATGTATTACTGGTTGATAAATAATATGGTGTAATATTATTTGAACCTTTGAATAAACTTTTTGCTACGAATGAGTATTTTGGTTTTGAACTTGTACTTGTACTTTTTAATTGTTTTTCTTCACTTTGATTTGAAGATTTTGAAATATCTTCAATATTTATCATTTTTTTATTTTTAATTTTTTTATTTTATTTATTTAAATTTTTTGTTTTAAAAGTTATTTAATTTATTTTTGAGAATGAAAAAAAAAAAAAAAAGTTTTAAAGTATTTATATTTTTTTTTTTTAAGTCTATTATTTTTATTTATTTTTTTTTTTAACCCATGGTTTAGATCTTTGTTCAAGTCAACACCAACACAGGTGTCAAAATGGAGTGTTATCTTTCACTCATTGCATTTTTTAGGGTTTGTGTTTTAATTGGTGAAAGTGTTAATCTTTAAAATAAAAAAAAAAAAAAAAGAAAAAAAAATTTAAAAAACTGATTATCGAAAAAAATAAAAATATCTTCAAAACACCAAAAAAAAAAAAAAAAAATATATAATTTATTTGATAATAGATTTAAAATAATAAATAATTAAAATAAAATTTTAATATATTTTAGTTGAAAATAATTAGAGTATCACAAAGATTTTTTTTTTTATTTTTTAAATATTGGTTCATTTGAAAAAGGATTAATACAAATTAAATTTTTGATGACTTTCTCTTAAATTTTTGAAAAAAAAAAAAAAAAAAAAAAAAAATTTATTTATAGTTTATTTATTATTTTTTTTTAAAAAAAATTAAATATAAATGATTTGCAACACTTTTATATTAGATATAAACTTAAGTTTTTTATTATTATTATTTTTTTTTAACACTTTTCAATCCTTTTTTTTTTTAATTTCCTTTTTTTTTTTTTTTTTTTTTTTCCAAAATTCAAAAATTCAAACCCTAGGTATAATTATTTGTTATATAATTATTAAAAATATTTTTATAAAATATATATTTTTAATAATTATATAACAAATAATTAGATTAATTTTAGTTCAAACGATGAATCAACAATACTTCAAAAAGAATTAAATTACCAGATTATTTTTGATTGAAATTTATAAATCCTTTTTTGAAGTGTTTAGTGTTTGGAATATAAACAATCAAATAAAGATTTATAATTTGAATATTCAATTATTTGTTAATTTAATTCTTTTTTTGAAATATTGTTGAGTCATCATTTCATCACCTCTACTAAAAACAACAACAACAACAACAACAACAACAACAATAATAATATATAGTAATAGTTCAACCTCTATCAGCTACTAAGGTAATCTTTTCGATTCATCTCAACCAACAACACAATCAATCATCCAAACGTCTTCTTCACTGATAAACTTTGTGTACCTGGTTTATGATTAGGCCAAACTCAACAACTCACTTCAAATAATCAATAATATTGATACTGGTGCTAACATGATTCATTAGTAGAATGCAATGTTGTGGGTTTCAATGTTCATCATGGCAGTGGAACTTTACAAACCCATATTCATTTAAATCATTTTTAAAAAAAATATAAAAAATAAATAATAAATAATAACTCACCTATTTACTACTAGTTTATTATTGAGAAAAAATATAAAAAAAGGAAATTATATTATAATTACAAATAATTACGATAAATATTTAAATACTAAAAATAATTTTTGATTAAAAATAAAAAAAAAAAAAAAAAAACAAAAGGTAATTTCGATTTTATTGGACATATCAGTGGATAATTGAATTAATTATAATTAACTCAGAATATTTTAAAAAAGATCGAGTTATCCCGGAATTTTTTTTTTTATTTTCTTTATTTCTCTATTCCGTTAAGACCTATCGTAGAATTAAATTTGGTTGTATTTATAGAGAAATAAAGAAAATATAAAAAAAAATGAACTTCGAAAAAAAAAAAGGAACTTCAAAAAAAAAAAACTACATATAAAAAATAAATGTATTTGAGACCCGGTATTTTTGATTTTTTTTTGTCAATCATACTATTTATTTTATTTATTTATTTATTATATTTTTTATTTTAATTGTGAATAAATGAAAAAAATTAAAAAAAAAAAAATAATATGGCCAATGAAAAATTTTTCCCGAAAAAATTGATCTTTTCCGGGATAACTCGATCTTTTTCAAAATAACTTTTTTTGTTCAGAATTAATTCAATTATTCACAGAAAGGTCCTTTACCAATAATTTTTATTCTTTTTATTTAAATATTTTAATGGTGGATGTTGTGGCTCAAATACAAATATAATTAAACTTGACATCAAAATTAGTCGTCTTCATCATCATATATGTTGTTAATTTACTCAAATCAAGAAATAAAATAATTATTTTTTATTATTTTTATTTTAAAGATATTAATCAATATTTAATTTCTTTTTTTATTTGGGTTTTTTTTTTACTTTTTATTTTATTTTATTTATTTTTTAAAGATCTAATTTTTTTTTTTTTTTTTTTTTTCGTTAACGAATAATCAAAAAAAAAAAAAAAATTAATTTATTATAAAATAAAAATAAAAAAATTAAAAAAATATAAATTTCCATCATTAAAAAACAAAATCTGTGTTTAAATTAATTTTAAAAATTTTATTTTTTTTTTTAATAAAATTAAATAACTATAAATATAAAATTTTTAATTCAAATTTTCACAAAAAAAAAAAAAAATAATAAATAAATATATAATAATCAAATAAATAAAATGACAGAAGTAAGGAAATATCTTGTTAGAAAGGTACCTACAAACAAATCTATTCAGACAAGACAAATGCCAGATAGTGATTACAGTTCTCCAGCATTTTATTTATCAGAGGGTTACCCATGTAAAGAGTGGCTTAGAGATAGATTCTACACAGTATTAGTTATAGAATTAAGAGGATTGAATTATCAAAGAACTCATTTGTCAAAATTCGCAAAAGAGTGTTTGTTAACAAGCAATCAACGATGCATATGAACTACACCCAATCCCAGCATTAGCACCATTCATACAGAACTGCATCTGGTTCAGCTCTGAGTTCTATGAAGTTTAATGGGTAAAGACTATCTTCAGTAACTAATTTAACGACGTGAAGTTTTAAAAAATTTGGACGATGTATACGAACTACACCCAATCATGTCATTAAATTAATTACTTAAGAGAGTCTTTACCCATTTAACTTCATTAAACTCAGAGCTGAACCAGATGCAGCACCAGCTGTAGAACCAGCTGAAGATGACGGTGGTGCCATCAACGAAGCAGATGACTTTAATGAAGATGATGGTGCCAAAGACATCATCGAACAACTTCACAATTAAATACAATAAATAAAAAGTTTGTCTTCAAGAAATTAAATTTTTAAATTTTTAATTCTTTATTTTTGTTTTTTTTTTTTTTTAAAAAATTAAATCATTTAAAATTAAAAGAAAAAAAAAATTGATTATTAAACAATTATATGTTTGTTTTTTATTTTTTATTTTTTTTATTTTACATTATTAACTAAAGAACCTAATTCTTCAATTTCACATTTGATAACATCACCACTCTTTAAAAAGATTGGATTAGGTTTTCTAATGAAACCAACACCTGAAGGGGTACCAGTGAAAATGATATCACCAGGATTTAAAGTGAATAATTTTGAAAGATAAGAAACTACAGTTTGAATATTGAAAATGAATTCTTTGGTTGTAGAATTTTGAACTACTTGACCATTGAGAGTACATTTGATTGAGAGATTATTCGGGTCGAAATAAGTATCATCAGATAATGCAGCGACTTCAGGATTGATAACTATTGATGGACCAATTGGGGCGAATGTATCAAAAGTCTTACCAAGTAACCATTGTGAGTTATTCTTACGTAGTTGCCAATCTCTAGCGGATACATCATTACCAACGGTATAGCCTGCAACATATTGTAATGCATCAGATTCTGATACGTTCTTTGCTTGTTTACCAATCACCACCACTAATTCAACCTCATAGTCTACTTCATCACTTTCGACTGGTTTAATGATTGAGTCGTTTGGACCACAAATTGCATTGTCAAACTTTGAGAATACAATTGGTTCTTTCGGAATTGCCATCTTTGCTTCATTTGCATGCTCTTTATAATTTAAACCAATACAAATAATCTTACCTGGTTCAATTGGTGCTTTAATTTTACAATTTTCAATTGGTATTCTTCTATTATTAATATTATTAATTACCTAAATAATAAAAATAATAATAATAATTATAAATGTTAATAAAATAAAATAAAAAATAAAAAAAAAAAAAGAAAAGAATTAATAATTTTGACATAGGTTCATACATTTATAACTTTTGACCATTTATCAGTTGAATTTAAAGATAAAAATGAACGCATATCATTTGGTATGCTTTTATCAGCTGAACATAAATCTATAATACTATTTTCTAATAATGCACCTAACCTTTTACTTTGTTCACCAACATTTGGTATATAAGTGACTAATTTAATTAATCCAAAATTTGCTCTATTCATTTTTATATGTTATTACAATTAAATATATATATATATATATAAAATGATTTTTATGTTTTATTTAAAGTTGGAATAAATATGTTTTTGCAAAAAAAAAAAAAATAAAAATAAAAATTAAAAAATAATTGATATTTGAGAATAGGTTTGTGTGTGAAAGTGTGTGTGAAAGTGTGGTGTTTTTACTTTTTTTTTTTTTTTTTTTGGTTTATCTAAACAATATTAAATGTAACTGAAAATATATATATATAAATATATATATATATATATAGCCAATTTTATTTATTTTGGTAAAGAGTGTTTTAATGATTTTTTTTTTTTTAAAAAAAAAAATAATTTGTTTTTTAATTTTTTTTTTTATAAATTATAAAAATTATTTTTTTTTATTTTTTTTTTTAAATTAAATAGATGCCTAGTTGACAGATAATTTTTTTTTTTTTTTTTTTTTAAATTTTAATTTAAAATTTTTTTTTTTTTAATTAAATTAGATCTTTGTTAAAACAAATCTTTATTAAGACGTTTTATTAATGTTTTTACTAATTTGAGTTGAGGAAAAAAATATCAGAATAGATTTTTTTTTTTTTTCTTTATTTTTTTTTTTAATTCTAATCTTTATTTTTTTATTTTTTTTTTTTTTTTCAATTCTAATCTTTATTATTTTTTTTTTTTTTTAAGATTTTAAAAACAATAATTAAAAAAAAAAAAATTATTTGTACCTTTTTTATAAATATTTTTTTTTATTATTTAAAATTATTTAAGAGGTCAAAAAAAAAAACAAATTATTTGAACAAAAAAATTTTAAATAAATTAAATTATATATTTACTATAAAATGGTTTATAATAATAATAAAAAAATGAATAGATTTATTTATTTATTTATTTTTTTTTCTAACAGAGTAATAAATCTTAGTGTTAAATATATTTTTTTTTTTTTTGGAAAAAGTTCTTTATCTATGATAAAATCAAAGCCAAATCAACACTGTTTTGTATATATTTTTTTTATTTGAAAATATAAAAAAAAAATATTACACAACATTTTGAAAAAAATATATATTTACATACACCCCCCTCACATATATAATTTTAAAAAAAACATTTCCGTGCGAAAAAAAAAAAAAGAAATAAAAAATAAATAAATATAAAAAAATAAGATATTTATTATAATAATCTAAATTATAGGTTATAATAATAGGTATTTTAATTTATTTCATATGAAAAAGTTACATTATTTATTTATTTATTTTTTAATTTCCTTTTTTCATTATTAGTATTACTATTATTACTATTATTTATTATTTCTTTTTTTTTATTTTTTATTTTTATTAATTATAATTTTTTTTTTTTTTTTCTTTTTTTTCTTTTTTTTCCAAAAATAATATAAAAAAGAAATATTATCATTATTATTTGAAAAATTAATTATCTATTATATTATTATCATAATAATAGTTATTATTCCTATTTAATAATAATTCCCTTTTTTCTTCTTCATCATCTAAATAATATTGATTAATAAGTAAATAGTCAAATGATGACTTTCTATTTCTTCTTTTTAAAATTACAACTGTTAATAATAAAGCAACACAAATGATACCAATGGCACTAATAGTCACAGCTAATATAGTGTTTTTGTAACTCTTTTTACCACTACCTCCACCATTACCATTACCATTATCATTACTATTATTTGGAGCATCAGGATCTGGACAAATATCACTATTTGTTAAAGTTACATTTTTATCAGTTGATATTGAGAATACACAACCATCACAATCAAAACACCATTCTAATTTATTATTTTTATTTTTACTATTATCACTACTACCAATTGAATTATTATCACCACTACCACCACCACTACTACTACTATTTGAATTACTATCATCATCATCACTACTATTTGTATTATTTGATTTATTCCAACCAATTTTATCATTTGATGGTGAATCAATATAAACAGTTGAGTATTCACCACCTATTGGATTATCTGATTCAATTTTACTATCAATTAATGTTAAATTACTATTAACAATATGAATTAAATTTTGATTATTAAAATTTGCTTTTGAAATTATTCCACTATTATTATTATTACTATTACTATTGATATTATTTATAATATTATTATTATTTAAAATTAAATTTATATTTTTAATATTTATAATTGAATAATTAAAATTTATATTATATGGCATTATATTAATGAATTGATTAGAATAAAATAAGACATTTGCTTTTTCAGTTTTATTTTCACAATCTAATATAATGAAACCATTTATATTTTCATTGAAACTATTATTATTATTATTATTATTATTATTATTATTATTATTATTATTATTATTATTATTATTATTATTATTATAATCACTATTATTGAGTTGTTGTAATCTTTGTTCTAATAATTCAAGTTGTGGTTGTGGTTGTGGTAATATTAAATTATTATTGAAATTACTGAATTCGATTAACATATTTTCATTACTAAAATCAATTAGGTCATTATTATTATTAATATGGTTAATAAAACTACCATTACTATTTGAATGATTATAATTACTTATTATGGTTGGTGAATTTATTAATGTAATGAATGAGAAATTATTAGTGGTAATATTATTAGTTGAACAATTTGAAATTGTAAGTGAGGATTGATTTAAATGGAAAAATGTATTATTCATTGATAAATTTATAAATGTACTTGTTTTCACTGAAATTGAAGTTTGTTTTAATTTTATTGGCATTATTAAATTATTTAATTTAGTTAAATAATTAAAATTTTCAAATTTACAATTATTTAAATTTATTGAATTTAGTGTTTTATTAATTGAATTATTATCATTACTATCATTATTTGATATTATTGGGTAAGATATTAAAATTTCATTTGAATGATTATTAAAATTGGTATTTATAAAATCTATATTATTATTTATAGTTTCCATATATAATATTGGAGTTATCCAATTATTAAAATTAATATTATTTATAGTTATATTTAGTGAAATTGATTTAGTGGTTGTTGAATTATTGGAATTATCATTTATTAAATTTAAAAATGGTTGTTTTTTACTTTGAATTATTGTAGTACCAAATGTTTCATTACCATTTATAGTAATTATATTATTATTATTATTATTATTATTTTGAATATAGTAATTATTTAATAATTCTTCAATATGGTAATCTTTACATTCTTTATTTTTTAAATTTAATATAATTTCACCACTATAATCGGAACCACTATTACTATTACTAGAAGAGGAAGAAGGATTTATTCCTCCATTAATTATATCCCTACAATCAATATCGAATGTAATTGATGATATAATAATATTTATAAAATTAATAACTATAAAAATAATTATTATTATTTTTG
>NC_007092.3:3216270-3253770 GCF_000004695.1 Dictyostelium discoideum AX4
AATTTAATGTCAAAGATTACACCAGAGAATTTGAAAATCATTAAAAGATTAATTAGAACCGCTGTTATAATCGTTAGACATTCTCAATTAAATAAAATGGATGCAAATAATATGGGTATCGTTTTCGGTCCAAACATTTTCAAATCTAGACCTGATTCACCAAACATATTCTCTGAAGCAAAATATTCAAATGAGAGTGTTTCATTTTTAATTTCAAATTATTTAAATGTATTTCCAGATTTAGAAATTCCAATTTTAGGTACTGAAACTAATACTGAAGAAAATGAATTATTAAATAATAATAATAATAATAATAATGTAATAATGCCAACAACAACAACAACAACAACATCAGCATCATCATCAATATTACCAACAGATTCAAGTAATAATAATGGTGGTGGTAGTGCATCATCACCTGTAACAAAATCAATACCATTGTCATCAATTGGTTCATCATCAACTTCACCAATAATATCACCATCATCGTCATCATCATCATCACCAATTGTTGGAACAAATTTAACAACAGGTTCAATTCATTCAACTTCACCAACACCATTTTCATTATTAGCAACAACGACATCAACAACAACAACGAATAGTAATAAAGTTAATTCAATTATAAATTCAACATCACAATCAAAATCACAACTTTTACCAATTCATCCATCACTTTTAGATACGAATCAAATGATTGAAAGAGTTGAAGGTAATCCATTATCACAAATGAAGAGAAAAGATTTTAGTATAACTCATCATTTATCAACTAAATTACAAAAAACAAAACATTTTAGAAAGGAAGAGATTTGGGATTGTTTTTTAATATTAAAAGTTAGTGGTAATTTAGTAAATGTAAAAAATTCAACAACAACAACAACAACATCAACATCAACATCAACATCAACATCAACATCAACATCAACATCATCAACAACTACAAATCAACCAAATTCAATAACACAATCAAATAGTGCAAGTAATAATAGTTTAATTAATAATGGAAAAATTAAAAAATCAACAACAAATTTAATTTCACAATCAAATTCACAATCATCATTACAATTAAACCAAACAAATAGTAATAATAATAATATTGTAACATTAACACCAGTTTATATTTTAATAACATCACAAAATGTATTCTTTTTTGATACAAGAATTTATAATATCCAATATATACTACCACATTCTAGATTAAAGGAAATATCAGTTGATGTTGTTAATAAAGGTTTATTTTCAATATTGGATGGTGAAAGTCATAAATTATCATTCTTTTTAGTACCAAGACCAAGAGTTATTGATTTATTAGTTAGATCATTAGAGAGAGGTAGAGCAATTGCAAAGTTGACAAATAAATCATTAGCATCATTACAATCTAGAAAGTTTCCATTATTAGAAAGTAATAGTGGTGCTGGTGGTACATCAAATTTTGGTAAATTACCAGAATCAAGACCAGTGTTTGAATCATTAGCACAAAATGGCTTCACAGAATTAGATGTTTGGGAAGGTACAGTTGATCTATTAGAGGTTGTAAAGAAATTTCATCATATTTTAATACCATCAGCTGATCAATCAAAATGTGTAGTTGAATTCCTTTTACCAGCGATACCAGAATTTAAAGGTATCTATAGAAAATCATATAAATTGGATAGTAAAACAACAGTTTATAAAATCATTTGCTTAATTTGTGAAAAGGCAAAACTTGAACCATCGAAATTCCTTTTACGTACATTGAAAGGTCGCACACTTTTTGATAATAAATCATTGGGTGATTTTGGTTTGGGTACATTATTTACAAGTTGGCAACTTCGTTTAATCGCATTGGAATCACCAGAGAGTACAGGTAATTTCGTGGTTGAATTCTTGATGCCAGATATACCAGAGTTTAAAGGAATGCAAAAGAAAGCCATTAAAGTAGATGCTTATCAACCATTGAAAAGAATAATGAAGGGTCTTTGTGATAAATTGAAAATTCCAAATCATCATTACTATCATTTGATCGGTCCAGAAGGTGAGGTATTGGGTGATAATGATGTACTCTCAAGTATTGGTTTAGGTATTAAATATAAAACTTGTAAGATGAAATTGGCTAAAAAGGTATTCCCCGTTGGTAAAAACCCCGAATTAGACACCCCAATGGTTAGATCACTAGTTATTGACAATATCATTGGTTTGGCATGGTCTAAAATCAAGGATAGACATAATGAAAGAATTCGTTTATATTGTAAACAAATGTTGGATTATATCGTTGATCAAACTTTTGTTGAAATTGCCAAAGCCGAGCTCGTACCAAAAAGAGTGGCAATGTTGGGTAAAAACTCACGTTACGAATTCTATCATGCCCTTTCACTTAAAGAAGAGGAGGATATGATCTTAATGGATATTCAAGGTTATAAAGAAACTGTCTATCAATCAAGATCCATCGTACCATCTGAGCCTGACTCTTCTCCAAACTATCCATTATATCGTCAAAAATTACCAACTATCAGAGGTGTTGGTCCAATCAATTCAATTAGAGATATTAAAGTTAACAGTGCTAAAAATAATTTCTTATCTGAACTTAAGGATAATAATAAACAACAACAGCAACAACAAATTGGTAACACTAACGATGAACATACAATAAAACCATCCCAAAGAATTAAATACATCGCTCCAACACCAGTTTTAAATAATCCAAATTCAATCGTTCAATTATTAGCTTTAAAACCTGGTGCTTCAAAATTGGTTGAACAATTAAAAAATAGAATGACAATTACAACAAGTAAAATTAATATTTTTGATGTTGAAGATTTAGTTCCAAAAAATAGTCCAGTTTTATCAAGAAAAAGTTATAAATTATAAATTAAAATTTTAAATAAATAAATAAATAAAAAATTATGTAAAACCAAAATAATAATAATAATAATAATAATAATAATTATTATTTATATATATTTTTTTCTACTATATTATTTTATTGTGACGATTTTAAAAAAGGATTATTGATAACAGGATTTATATTTTCTTTTTGATCATTATTTGAAAGAAAAGTTTTTCTTTTTTTTAAAAGTTCACCTTCATTTAATTGTAATTGATTTAATAATGAACCAGTGAAACTTGTTTGTGTATTATTATTATTACTAATATTATTATTTAATGGTTCATTTGATAAATTTCTTTTTAATTTACTTGAATTTTTAATAGGTGATGATAATTTACAGTTATTATTATTATTATTTGTATTTACAGTTTTTAATGGTGATTTTTTAATTATGTTAATATTACTACTATTATTATTAATATTATTATTATTATTATTACTATTATTATTTATTTCAGTTATCCAAGGATGATTTAAAGCTTGTTCAACAGTTAATCTTTTATCAGGATCAACAGTTAATAAACCTTTAACCAAATCAGCTGCACTACTTGAAATTAATGACTTTTCTAATTTTTCAACTCTATAATTTCCAGAAACAATTTTTTCAAAAAGTTGTGGTGTTGACATTTCTTCATCATCATCATCATCAAAAGGTGGTGTACCACATAAACTATAATAATAAATTAAGATTTTTTGTGTTAGTTTTAAAACTTTAATTATTATTTGTGTATTTTTTTATTTTTTATTATCAATTATAAATAAATATAATAATAATAATAATAATAATAATAATAATAATAATAATAATAATAATAATAATAATAATAATAATACATACACAATATATAAAATTGCACCTAATGACCAAGCATCACAAGATTTACCATAACCAACTGAATTAATATCTTTTGTAGGTGATTGACTACTACTACTACTATTAGTTCCATATTTATTTTTATGATGTAATGATAAAATTACTTCAGGAGCAACATATAACGGTGAACCACATAAAGTTTTGGCCAATTCTCCTTCATGAATGAATCTTGCTAAACCAAAATCAGTGATTTTAATCTTTAAATAATCATCACCATATGAATCAAATAAAATATTCTCTGGCTTTAAATCTCTATGTGCAATACCTTTACTATGAAGATATGAAACTGCATTTAAAATTTGTTTGAATATAAATTTCGATTGATTTTCATTTAATAATGGTTCATTAAATCCAATTTTATTATATAATTCACCACCATTTGCTCTGTTTTTTTTTTTTTTTTGTAAAATTTTTAAAAAAATTAAATATTAGTAATTTTAATTTATAATTTATAATTTATAATAATTTATAATAATTTATAATAATTACAATTCTAAAATAAAAAATAATTGTTGATCTTTTGTATAAAATATATCATAAATTTCAACAACATTTTCATGATTTATAAATTTTAAAATTTCAATTTCTCTATTTAATTGTGATTTAAATTTTGGAGTATGTGTATTAATTTTTGATAGATTTAAATGTTTAATTGCAACCCTTTTACCAGTATTTTTATTAACACCTTCATATACGACACTAAAATTACCAGATCCTAATTCCTTGATAAAATCATAATCTTTTAATATATCATCTTTAATATCTTTTCTTTCCCAAATATATTGTGCAGTACCACTATTATTTAAATTATTTGTTGATGATGATAATAATAATTGATTTGAATAATTTGATTTATAAAGAAATGAAATATCAATTTCTTTTGTTGATTTACCTAAACAAAGTTTATCACCATTTTTAAGTAATCTAGATTTACCTTTACCAATTAATTTACCATTTATAAATGTACCATTGGTACTTTGATCTTGAATCATTAATAAACCATAGTTAGTATTACCATTTTCGATTGCATCAGCTCTTGTTATTATACAATGTTTACCACTAACTATTAATTCTGGTACTACAATATTACATGTTTTACTTCTACCAATTGTAATATTTTCTTCAATTTTAATTTTAACATGAATATTACTTGATATCTCTTGATTCAATGATACTAATAATCCAATATCATTCTCATCAATTGGTGTTGAACTTAATTCTGATGGTGGTGTTGATTTATTTGGTGTTGATGGTATATAATTTGTTTGTGACATTTTATTATTATTACTATTATTATTACTATTATTATTATTATCTATTACAATTATTTTAATGTTAAAATAAATTAAATTAAAAAAAAAAAAAAAAAAAACAAAAATAATTAAAAAAAAAGTTATTTTGTAAATTGTGCCTTCTTATAAATTGTATAATTCCGCTAAAAAAAAAAATAAAAAAATAAAAAAGGCGCAAATTTTTTTTTTTTAATTTTTTATTATTAATTTCCATAAAAAAAAAAAATATATATAACCTCCACTGTTCGAGATTTATTAATGTTATTATTGGAAAAATAAAATTTTTAAAAATAATTATAATAATAATAAAAAATATAAAATTAAAAAATCTTTCCAATAATATAAATTTCTTGGCCAATTGAAAAATAAAAAAAAAAAAAAAATAAAAAAAATAAAAATAAATGATTAAAACTTAAGTTTCATTTGATATTTAATGAAATTAAAATTTGATGAAAATTTAAACAATTGATTAAAAAGGTGTTGGTTAATTTAAAATATTTTTTTTATTTTGTTAAAAATTCCTCCTTTAAAAAGTGGTTACAAAAATCATTCAACATCCATTTATATTGATTACTATGTTTTCTATGATTTCTAATTGTTGATTCTTTAATTGAAGTTTCATAAATTGCAAAATTTCTTTTAACAGTTTCACCATATGTAAATGTTTTATTATTTTCATTCTTATTATTATTATTATTATTATTATTTTGATTATTAACTGAAATTGAGGGTAATTTAAAAGTATACATTTTTCTAATGATTTTTGATTGAGGAGTATCAGAAACATCAATGATTTCTAAACAAATGAAACCATGATTTTGAGCAGCCAATTCTAAATCTATTGCAGGATCAGGTACAGAAACTATGGTAGTGAATAAACCAATATCAGGACGTAATAAACGTTTAACCGATTGTACCAAATCATCCATAGTTAAAGTATGAGTATGTCTTGCAACTCTTCTATTCTCTTGCATATTACTAACCACTAAATCATTGACTGGATCAGTTGGAAAATAAGGTGGTGCACTAATAATTAAATCATAATAACCATCAACTGATGGTGTATATGATTTACCTTGTTTTAATAATAATGGTATTGTAATTTCATTCTTTTCTAAATCAATACCATGAACATGTTTTAAAATAACATTATTAACACTATCATCATCCTTATTATCATTATTAGTGGGAATGATGAAATTATTTGGTTTAAAATCTTGAATTGCTGTATGAAATAAATAATTTCTATCAGTTATTGATTTACCTTGTTTAAAGATTGTATCTATATTAATTTTAGCTTGAGCTATTGCTGAATCATCGATATCAATTGAATTTATAATTGATTTTCTAAATCTTTGTCCCATCATGATACTTAGGACATTTGTACCTGTACCAATATCTAAAATATATTTTGGCCAATTTTCATTTCCTTCTTCCTCTTCATCATAGTTTATAATTTCATTATGATTTTTACCTTGGTTATAATCATATGGTGTATCTGGTTCTTCAAATACTAATTTATTTAATTGATTATTTTTACTATTTTCATTTCCTTTTAATAAATTATATGGTTTATATTTTGAAATACATGTATATCCTGCTACTAAAAGTGCACTTTTATTATTATTATTTTAAAAATTATTAATACATATAATAAAAAAAAAAATATTTAAAATATAATTTAGATACTTACTCTGTACCAACTTTTTGTCCAATACTAAGTTCTTGATTAATTATATACTCTTTAAAAACAAATTGCCCTTTGTTTCTTTTCTTTTTCTCGACTGGTGTTGGTGGTGTTGGTGTTGTTGTTTCGATTTCACTCATTTCTTTAAAAAAAAAAATAATGAAAAAAAAAAAAAAAATAATGAAAAAAATAAAATAAAAAATTAAAAAAAAAAAAAAAAAATCGAAAAATGCAAAGTTGCTTGGAAAATAAGAAATAATTTAAATTTACGATAATATGTACAAAAAAGGATTTATTTTTTTTATTTTTTATTTTTTTTTTTAATCTTATGTTGGATTTCAACAGAGAATTAATAATTGGTTTTTTTTCTTTGGCAATGTCGGGAAAAGTGATATTTTTTTTTTTTTTTTTTTTTGATTAAATGATTATTTTTAACTTTTTTTTTTTTTTTTTTTAATTATATTTTTAAACTTGATATTAATAATTTTGATAAATATTTATCAAATGTATTTAAAAATTTATTATCTTGAATTGCTTTTATTATTTTTGAGGAATCATTACTATTATAATTTGTATGATCTCTATAAATAGTTTCGTTATTTAAATTGTTTTTGTTTGAATTTAATAAACTTTGTTGTTCATAGGGTTGGGCCATTTTCCAAAAAAAAATTATTTATTTATTTTAAATTTTTTTTTATTTAAAAATTTATTTATTTTAAAAATTTTTTTAAAATTTTAAATTTTTTTTTAAATTATTTTTTTAATACTGGTAGAAAATTTTATTATTTTTTTATTTGAATAAATTTAGTAATTGAAGCCAAAGGTTTTTTTTTTTTTTTTTTTTTTTTTTTTTAAAAAATTAAAAAATATGTTTTAAAAAAATAAAAAAAAAAAATAAAAAAAAAAATTTAATTAAAATAGGTCCTCTCCATGAAGACTCTGGAATAATATATTATTAACCATGATGTGATTAAGAGACATGGGGTTTCTTTTCGACCACAGTGAAATTTTTATGAAAACTCATTTTGATTTGTTTTTTTTTTTTTTTAATTTTTTAATTTTTTTTTTTTTTTTTAATTTAATTTTTTAATTTATGGTTTTGATTATAATTCGCTGGTGTGGTGTAAATAGCAAAACATAAACACCATAAAATCTTTAAATAATATGTGAGATAATATAATGAATGATTAAAACATAGATGCACCAATAATTGTTGGTTAGTGGTTAAGCTGGTTGTGATATGCAGTTAATTAAAAAAAAAAATTATTAATTTAACAATATGTTATTTTTTTTTTTCTTTTTTTTTTTTTTACATAAATATGCACAAATTAATTTTCTTCAATTATTATTATTTATTTTAATGTCTGATAAGATATTATTAAAATAATTTTAAAATTTTAAATATCAGTTGATTATAATAAAAAAATATGTTTAAAAAAAAAAAAATATCAACTTTATGTAATATAACAGTAACCCTCCTTTTTTGTAATATCAAAATCGCAAGTAGTTCATAAAAAAAAAAAAATAATAACAATAAAAAAAAAATAACAATAAAAAATAAAAAAAAAAAAAAAATAACAATAAAAAAAAAATAAAAATAATAGATACAAATTTTTAGCAAACACTACATATACACACTTTTATAATTTTTTTATTTTTATTTATTATTATTATTATTATTATTTTTTTTTTTTTTTTTTTTTATGGTTTTTAAATAATAATAATATATTATTTAACAAATAAAATGAACTTTTAATATTATTTTGTATTTTTAAAAAAAAAACAAAATGTATCGTTTTATTAAAACTATTACTTTAATAATAATAATAATATTTTTATTTTCTATTAACCTTATAAAAAGTGATCAAAAAGGTAAGGAATTAATAAATTTGTATATAAAAAAAACAAAAAAAAAAAAAAAAAATATATATATTTATTCTAATATAATTAATTGTATTAAAAAAAAAAAAATATAGAAAAACCAAAATCTTTTAAATCAATTTATTCAAGTTATTTATTAAATAATAATAATAATAATAGTAATAATGAAAATTTAATTAAACAAACAAAAATTAAAAGTTCAATTAAAGAATTATCAGTTGGTATAATTGGAGCAGGCATTTGTGGATTATATTCAGCAATGATTTTACAAGATTTGGGTATAAATTATAAGATATTAGAAATTAGTAAAGAAAGAATCGGTGGTAGAATTTATTCACATAGATTCTCTGATCAAGTCAATGATTATTCTGAACTTGGTGCAATGAGAATACCAATTATTCCAATAATGGATAGACTAGTTTCAAATGAAAGTTGGTCATTATTTTCTAAACTTTTAAAATCAGGTCACCCAATTAAAACTTATCCATTCATATTATCATCAAATAATACTATAACTTATTTTAATGGTAAAAGAGTTTATTCAATTTTACCATCATCAACCAATAATGAAACTAAAAATCCAATGTCTGGTGATCCATTTGATTTTAGTGATTCAAAAAATGGTGGTAAAGGTGGTGGTATACCAGATGAGTATGCTCAAAAACCATATGGAGATTTAACAAAATCTTTAATAACACCATTTATTAAAAATTTAACAATTGATTTTGATAATGCTTTTAAAAGTATTTTAGAAATTGATAATTATTCAACTAGAGAATATTTAAAAAAGTTTGCTAATTTACCAAATTCTGTTGTATGTATATACGTATATATTTTTTTTTTTAAACACATATTAATTAATTTTTTTTTTTTTTTTTTTTTATTTTTTTTTTTTTTTTATAATTTTAAATAAAAGATTAATTATCTTGAAACATTATCAGGTAATACAGGTCAATATGAAAATTCATATGTTGAATCAATATTATCAACATTTGATTTTAGTGGTAAAGATTGGATTGGTATTGAAGGTGGTACTGATAATTTAATTAAATCAATTTCTAAAATTTTAAAGAATAAAATAGAAATGGGACAAGAGGTTATAAAAATTTCAAAATCATTAGATCATAATGGTGATATTAATGGTTTAATTGTTGATGTTTTAAATGATCATTCACCAACACCATCACCATCATCATCATCCTCCTCAACAACATCAACAATAAATAAAAATCAATTTAATTTTAAACATGTTATTTCAACAACAACATTATCAGCATTACAAAGAATTGATACAAGTGATTTAAATTTATCATTAAAACAAAGATTAGGTATTCGTTCACTTCATTATAGTGTTGCAATAAAAGTTGCAATTAAATTTAAATATCGTTGGTGGGAAGATTTTCAATTTATGAATGGTAAACCAATTAAAGGTGGTAGATCTTCAACTGATCTTCCAATTAGATCTATAGTTTATCCTTCTTATGGAATTGGTAAAAATTCAACTGGTGTTTTAATTGCAAGTTATGTTGGTGGTCAAGATGCACTTAGAGTAAATATTATTATACATACATACATACATACATACATACATACATACATACATACATACATACATACATACATACATACATACATACATACATACATACATACATACATATTTAAATCATAATTATTAATAGTTTTATTTAATAATAATAATAATAATAGCTTGGTAGTTTAGTTGGTTCAGTTGAAAAAGAAAAAAGATTAATAAGAATATGTTTAGAAAATCTTGCTGAAATTCATGATGTTGATGTAAATATCTTAAGAAAATTATATAAAACACATAAATGTATGCATTGGTCAAATGATGAAAATGTAACTATAAATTTATCTTTTTATGTATTTAGAAAAAAAAAAAAAAAATAATTAACATTATTTTATTGTTATTATTATTTAAAAGGCATCAGGAGCATATGGATTATATTGGCCATCACAATTTTTAGAATTTTATCCAAGTTTAACTAAACCATCAACAGATGGTAGATTTCATATCTCAGGTGAATCAACTAGTATTCATCATGCTTGGATTATTGGTGCTCTCAATAGTGCATATAGATCAGTTGATAGAATTTTAAGACAAGAAAACCTCTTACAATTAAGATCAAAATTAATTGAAAATTGGGGAACAATTGAAAAAGTTGAAGATCCTTCATTACCTTTAAATTGGTTTGAAAATGATAATTTCAATCGTAATTTATTTAAAAATAATAGTAATATTAATAATAATAATAATAATAATAATAATAATAATAATAATAATAATAATAATAATGAAAATTATATATTTAGTGATTTTAAACATTAAAAATAAACAATAAAAACCAGATTTGACTTTATCGAAAAACCAATTATATAATGTATTTTATTTAATTTATTCATTTATTAAGTCTTTTAGAGAGAATGTGGTTTAAATTTTTTATAGGACCAAGTAAATGCAGCACACCCATACGGTCATCTCTTTTTCAAGTCTGTCTATTTACTCAAAAACTCAGTTCAACAACTGGCACTTCAACTATAACACTCATTCAAAAATCAACGAGTCTCATGCCTAACCAGATAATAGTATACCAAATGTGGTTGAGAGGAAAACATCTAGTTTGGAATCTTGTAATGCAACTAGTGCTAAAAATAAAAAATTAAAAGTCAAGGTTTTACAAAAAAAAAAAAAAAAAAAAATAGAGCACGAAAATCTAGGGTAATTTTTTTTATTTTTCATATATTTTATAATATTAAAATAAGTTATTGGTTCCCACCTTAAAAAAATATCTAAAAATATAATAAAAAAATAAATTTTACACTTTTTGACTGGCATTGAGTTTTATTCGGTTGAAAAATGAAATTTTAATTTCGGTTAAAAACAGATTTGAAAAAAAAAATAAGATTCGAATCTTATTTTTTTTTTTGCGTGTTTCTAAAAAATGAATTCCTTCTTTTTTTTTTTATTTTTTTTTTATTTAAACTATATTCCCTACTTTTTTTTTTTTTTTTTATTATTTTATTATTTTGTTTTTTAAATTTCTTTTTTTATAAAAAAAAAAAAATGAAATATAAAATTAGATTATTAATATTTTATGTTTTTTCTTTATTTTGTTTTGTTAATTGTCAAACAAAATATAATATTATAAATGCCAATCCATCAGAAATAAATTTATATCCTTCACCAATTTCTCAATCTTCTTGTAGTTTTAAAATTATATTATTGGTTGTAAATGTCCTTGATCAAACAGGACCACCACCTTCTATTACAATTAATATTGATGAAAATAATCAAATAGAATCAAAACCAATTAATCAAAATGAAACATCTGCTTTATATTTTGAGATTTTCTCAAGAATGGATGGTTCTTATCCAATTAATGTAACAATACCAAATGATTCAAATTCTTTATTAATTAATTTTACATGTGATTGTAAGTGTTTTTTTAAAATTGAAATAAAAATAAAAATTAAAATAAAAATAAAAATAAAATAAATCAAATTTCTCACCGTCATTTTTTTTTTTTTTTTCAATAGATGCTGATGTTTCAAAACTATCAGTAAGTTTTATTGATGAATTATCATTTAATGAAGTTTCATTATTTTCAACAGTTTTCAAAATTAATGGATTACTTCGTCCATTATCATTTGAAAATAGTGATCCATCATTTTCAATCGTTCAATTACCAAATACAGATTTGTACAGAATTCAATTTTCTCATAGTTTTATTATTTTACAAACAACATCAAATTGGTTAGTTGAAACACCTTTTATGAATGGTCAAACCTTTTCATTCTATGTAACATATAAAAATGGTATTTATTAATATATTTATTTATTTATTTATTTATTTATTTATTTATTTATTTATTTATTAATTTATTTCAATTAACCAAATTGTACTTAATTCACTTTATTAATTTTTTTTTTTTTTTTAAAAAAAAGGGATATCACCAACAATTAATTTAGAAGAAATTATAGATTTAACATTTTATCCAGACCAATCAGCAGTAGTAACAATGCCTGTTGCTTATAGCCAGATTATAAAATTTAAACTTATAACCAATTTAACTACCACCACCAATCAACCATATTTTAATTTATATAATAATGGATTTAATTTAGCTGTTAGACCAATTTTAGGTAGTTTAGGTAACATAACTTACATTTCATCTTGTTACTATTCTTCAAGTACTAAACAACATTCATTATATCATCAAAATGGTCAACCAAGTTTTATTGGTGATATTCAATTTGATACAACTCAATCTTGTAAGTATATATTATTATAATTAATATTTTGACTATAAATAAATAATGATAGAAATAAAAAATTAATTTATTAATTATTTTTTTAATTTTTTAAAAAAAAAAAAAGATGATACGGGATCAACTGTTCAAGTTAGAGTTGAGCCAGTTATAATGGATAATAATAAAACTATAACATTTTATACTGGTAATCTTTTAAATCGTTTAAAATATGATTTTAAACCAATAACTTATTCATCTAATTCAGATTATGATACATTTAGTGATGGATTTCCATTTGGATTTATTAATGGTAATAATTTAAATTATAATTTAACATATTCAATTAAAACATTTAAAGATTTATATCCATCAATAGATATTCATGTTAGTACACTATCTGGTAGTTCATCAAGATCTATTATCCCATTTAATCAACTCGCTTTTAATCAAAGTGAATTACCAAATGTAGTTGATATACAATCAATTTATTTAGGTGAGTTTAAATTTTTAATTCAATTTAAAATTAAAGTTAATGGTTTATATCCAATAAATACAATTAAAATTAATATAAATGAACCATCAAGCCAAGAAATACAAACATTAGTTTTAAAACCAATAAATATAATTTCTGGTTCTTTATTTGACGGCATTTGGGAAACAATTCATGATGGTGTTAAATATGGAAAAGGAAATTTAAATAATCCACTTCAAATTTTTTCATTCTCTGGTATGTCAAAAATTTTAAATATCCAAGATCCATTTTCAATTGAATCGCCAACAAAAACTTTTGAATTACCATTTATAAAATTAAATAATAATCGTAAGTATTTTATTTATTAAATAATATTTATAATAATAATAATTTATTAATTTTTTATAATTTTTTTTTTTTTTTTTTTTTAAAGAAAATAATATTTTAAAGGATTTAGTTAATGTTACATTTTTATATGATACAATTGATGTTACAAATCAAGTTGGTTCAAATATTTTATATTTCAATTTTACAAATTCTGATAATTATAAGAATTTACCAATTGCATTTAGTTTAATTGATGCAAAAACTTTAAGTGATAATAATTTCGATTTATCTTTAAATTCAGATAATGATAAATTATCTGATAATTGGGTATTTGCTGAATGGGTAAATAATAGATTTCAAGTTAAATTTAAAATACCTTCAAATACAATGCCTGGTATTATAAATTATTTTTTAGTATTTACAAAGGAAATTAAAGTATTTAGTTCATCATTACCACAATCTTCTCAATTAAATATAGTTTCAAATAGTATGTATAAATATAAATAAAATTTATAATAATAAAGTATCTAAAAATATTAATACTAAAATTTTATTATTAATTTTTTTAGATATTGATATATATGGTCCAATATTTAGTAAAATTATAAAGAATCCACCAAATTTAGAATCAGATTCATTAGGTTGGTTAATAACTATTGAAGATAGTATTAATGGATTTAGAGATGGTTATATTACAGTTAGAGGTGTAGTAGATTCTTCACTTTATAATTTTACAATTGATCCAACAAAATCAATTAGTGGAGATAAATGGAGTGGTGACTATGAAATCTATATTAAAGAGAATCAGGTACGATGCGTTCCACAATCATATGAAATTGTAGAGGTTGTATTATTTGATACTTTTAATAATAAAGCATCATATATTAAATTTACAGAGAATAATTTAGAGAATACAAAATTCAATCCATTTATAAATTATTTAAATGATATTACCATTGTAACAGTATCACCACCAAGTTTAATTTGTAATAGTGCTGTTGATTATACAGCACCAATAATAACATCATTTACAAGTAGTGTTGAAAGTTTAGATGTCGGTTCATTGAATGGTAGAAGTGTGACATTTGAATTTGAATGTCAAGATAATGAAAGTGGTATTAGATTAAACCAATTCCCGATTATTTATTTAACTACATTGAATTTAGAAATTCATAAATGTATTTCAACAAATTCAACACCATTTCAAACAAATACAAAATTCACATGTACAACCACTGTATCACTTGGATTTGGGTTCCCTTCAGAGATTATTATTTCAGTTTATGGGTTAATTAATAATGGTGGTTATTATGGAGGTTATTCAACTCTATCATTAAAAGAATTAGGATTTGATTATTACATTAAAACTATTACTCAATTTACAGAGGATCAACCAATTATTCAATCAACTAATACTATTACAAACCAAGGTGGTAAATTAATGATTTATGGTAGAAAATTAAATTGTGATGGTTCAGGTTCAGTAAATGTACTTTTAAAATATTTAGATGATGGTTTAGATAACTTCATTTCATTTACACCAAAAACAATATATGATAGTTTTATTTTAATTGAAAATATTAGACCAACAAATCAATCATTTATAATTAAAATTTCAAATTCATTAATTGAATCAAATGAATTTAAAGTTACACCAATTTTATTTTATTTTAATATTCCAATTGAACCAACCAATTCACCAACTGAAACACCTACACCTACAACAACAACAACACCAACACCAACACCAACCACTTCATTATTACCAACAGTTAGTCCAATACCAACTAATCCACCACAAAAATGTCAAGGTAATCCAGAATGTGGTGGACCAAATCAAGGTACTTGTAAAGATGGTGGATGTGTTTGTTTTTCACCATTCATCGGTTTAACTTGTACTTCACAAGTGATAGTTGTTCCACCACCAACTATTAACACTACTGATCCTTCAACTGAAGTTACAATACCACCACCAAATAATGAAAATATTATATTTAAATCATTAATATCACTAGTATCATTAAGAGAATTAGATTTTAATGGAAAAGAAATTCAAGTATTCAATTTTGAAAAATGGATTTATACACCACTTGGTAATAATAAATATTTATATGAAACATCAATTTCAAATGAAATAACTACAAATATCATTACAACAATAGAATGGTTTAATAGTAGTGAAATTATTGAATTTGCAAATCAAAAACTTGAAATGAATCCATCATCAGTTAAATACACTATTGAAATTAGTAAATACTCATTTAAATCATCATTAAATACATTACAATTAGTAATGTCTGCTAAATTAACTAGTAATACTCAAGATGATGATATTTGTTCATCAAAGCAATTTGGTAATACAACCAATGGTGATGATTCAAATTTCTTAAAGATTCAAGTTGATAATTATTCAGTATATGGTAGATTTATTAAACGTGCTATTATAGATGAAAAAGTACAATCAATTGAAAATTTACAATTAGATCAATCAATGAATCCAATCTCAAAATCATATTCAACTCAAAGTTTTATTGGTATTACAATTCCACAATATTTAAATTCTCTTATAATCGATCCTGATTTTTCAATATTAGTCGATCAAAAAGCTGCATCAACTAATTCTGAAAATTCAATTTGTTCAAATAATAATAATTCCTCTTCTTTATCAGGTGGTCAAATCGCTGGTATTGTTATTGGTAGTGTTGCTTTCTTAGCTGTTTTAATCACTTGTGTCATTTATTATTTTCATAAAAAAAAAGAGAGTCTATTATTAAAAAAATCTTTCAATTTGAAAAATAATTAAAAAGTTGTAATATTTATGGAAATCTTTTTTCTAAGATTTAAAAAAAAAAAAAAAAAAAAAAAAAAAAAAAAAAAAAAAAAAAAAAAAAAATTCTGAAATAATAAATAAATATTTATTTGAAAATTTTTTTTTTACAAGTGGTTATATAAACAAATTAATTTTGGTGTGGTAAACACAAAATAAAAATAAATTTAAATTAAATAATAAAAACACCATAAAAACAGTGTTATTTTTTATTTATTTTAAAATAAATTTATGTGATTCTTTTTTTTTAATCCAGCAAAACGTCAACGGAGGTATCTCAATCAATCACTATTTTCTAAATATTAATTTTTTATTATTAAACCATTATATTGAATTAATTAGAATAAAAAAATAAAATAAAAAAATAAAATAAAAAATAAAATAAAATGATAAAAAAAAAAAAAAAAAAAAAGAAATTAAACAAAAATTAAAGAAAATTATTTCGAAATTGTTTTAAACAATCATACAGTTTAAAATTAAATAAATTGTTTTAAACCACCACTTTTTTAAAACATATGAAAATAAATAAGAAATAATAATAAAAAGATAAAAAAAGAATTTTTTTTTTTTTTTTTAATATTATATATTCTTGTTGTCAGTATTGTTACTATAATTAATCCCATGGGTTTTTTATTATTATTATTTTTAATTCTTTTATATTTGAGATTATTATTAATTAAATAACTTTAAGTTTTTTTTTATTTTTCTATGCACAAAATTACCATATTAATTTCGGCAGCCATATTAATTTCAGCCTAAAATAGTTTATCTGTTCTTGACAAAATTAATATGGCTGCTGAAATTAATATGGTAATTTTGGGCATAGAAAAATAAAAAAAACTATCAGACATAAGTCCCATGCCAAAATTATCATATTAATTTCAGCAGCCATATTAATTTTGGCATGGGACATATATTAAATATGATTTTTTTTTAGATCATATAAAATAAAAAAAAGTATATAAAAAAAAAAAAAAAAAAAAAAAAAAACTTTTTGTTTAAACACTAAATGATCATTAGTTTTTTAAATATTTATTCTATTAAATAATAAACTGGTTATATACTATCAAATTTTTTTTTTTTAACGATACATAAATAATAAATAACTATAATATCAAATAAAAAAAATTTAATGATGCATTGGGTAATATCGAAAAAAATTTAAACAAAGATGCATTGAATTGGGAAGAAAAATTAACTATTAGTGATTCAGATAGTAGTGACAGTGATCCAGATACACCAATACAGGGACTTATACCAGAAAATTAACCAAAAACCACAAAAACAGTTAAACCAGTTGCAAATTAATAAACAAATAAATAAAAAAAAAATAAATAAATAAATAAATAAAATAAAAAAAAAAAAAAAAATAAAAAAAATACAAATAACATACTAATAAATATTATTTAACGAAGTTACTATCTCTTCCACAAAATATAAACGTAGATTTGAAAATTTCAATGAAAATGATGGTTGCTTAAAAGAGTTAATAGAAAAAGAAATTATAATTCAAAAAAATAGAAAGATTAATTTATTGGATATTGAATTCAAACAGTATTTTAAAATACCCTGATAAATAATTAGGATACATAAATACATTTAAGCCTAAGGAAATAAATAGAAGGTAGTTTGGTCAGTGGATGAAATAATAGAACAAGAAATTAAAAATATTATGACCAATTATAATAAAAAATGATTTTTAAATAAAAAATTAAAATAAACTAACTATTTAAAGTTTGTATTTTTATTTGTAGCTTTTTTTTGAATTGGATAACGCAATTATTAGTTGCTTCTCCTTGAGATGCTAGATCTTATTTTATTTGTAGTTTTTTACAGATAAAAGAGGGGTTAGTTTACTTTTTTTTTTTTTTTTTTTTTTTTTTTTTTTTTTTTTTTTGGGTTCAAATTTTGAATTGTATTATTACTTTTGATTAAAACATCTTTTTTGTCCAAATTTTTTATTATATCATCAGCTTCATGATTGATGTTAATGACATATTTGAATTGTTTTTTTTTTATTTGAGTTTTATCCACAATTTCACTTATTTTTTGTAGGCATTTGTGTTGCTTAATATTTGTGGTGTTGTTTGTAATTTTCATCTTATTTTCTTTCTATTTTTATTTAACTTAACCCAGAATTTTAACTTTTTTAAGTTAATCAGAAAATTTCCTTAAGTTCCCAGGTTTTTTTTTTTTTTTTTTTTTTTTTTTTATTTGTAGCCAAATTGATGTAAATTTTTAAAATTTCATCAAAAATGCCTGGATGGCTCAGTAGGCAGAGCGAGCGGCTGTTAACCGCTAGGTCCATGGTTCGATCCCATGTCTAGGCGATACTTTTCTATGAGAATAGAATTAGATCGCAGGTTCAATTCTATCATTGGAATGGAAAAAAATATTATTTATTAAATAAAAGTATTTATAATTGCTTATTTCCTTTAATGGATAAACTGTGATTTATTAATTTTTATAATTAGAAAAAAAAAAAAAAAAAAAGAAAGGTTTTTAAAACAGTTTAAAACTTGTAATTTAATAAATTTATTTATTTATTTATTTAATGTTATGATTTCAAATCAAGTAATTAGTAACACTGAAATTACTAATTATAACGATTTGCATGACCATAACCTTTATTATGACCAGCAGTAAAAGTTTTTAAAGTATAAATATACTTTTTTAAATGTGAATGATTTGGATATTGTTGTTCAAGTTTAGTTGAATATTTGTCTACTTTAATAATATATTTATTTAATAGACCAACACAATATTTTAAAGCTAAGTCAATTGAACCAAGTTGAATTGCTCTAACTTTAACAAAGTTTGTTAATAAAATTTCATTGATTTCCATTTTGAATGAACCACAATCATTGATCATTAAATTACAAAGTTCAAAATATTTAAAGAATTTTTTGAAATTTTTTGATTCTCTAATTTCATTCTCAACATATAAAGTTGAAGTACAAGAGGAAGCAGTAATTGTCATACCGAAATCACCATGTCTTGAATTGAAATAATCTTCAATGGAAAGTGATGAATTTAATGATTTATATTTATTGGTTTTAATGGCACTTCTACTCCAATATTCAAAATCTCTAATTAATAAATCAACAGATTCTTTAACACCAACTCTATAGTATTCATCAAATAATCTCCAAATTTCACGACCAAATGGATCATGACTCTTACTTGATCTATCCATTAAATTATCCACATAATCCTCTTCATAATTACGTGATTCATATATGTAATCATCTAAAATGAAAAGAAAATCCAACAATTTTGAATTTACCATATATTCATCCTTTTCACCCAATGGAAAATTCAAAGCAGCAATTTTACCAATTTCATTCTTTTTTACATAATTCACAGCATTTTCATAGTTTTGAAAAAATTGTTTAACATATTCCATTTCTTGATTTTCAAAATCTTTATCAAATGGACTACTTTTAAAATCCCAAGGAAGAGTATACTTTGGAATTCTAATTTCTTGATCCAAAAATTGATTTTTATCCCAAGTAAATTTTATATCATAATCCATTTTTTTAAATTTTTTTTTTTTTTTTTTTAATAATTTTTATTTATGATTCAAAATTTTGGAAATATTTGATCAATTTAAATATAAAAAAAAAATGATAAAAAAAAAAAAAAATAATAAAAAAAAAAAAAAAATAATAATTAAAAAAAAAAATTATTCTCTTAATTTGGAAATAAAAACAGTTTGATCCCTAATTTATTATAAAAAATTTAAAATAAACTAAAATATATTCAAACTTTTTAATATTTGTTCAACTGATGAAGATAAACTTCTTTGTTAACTACATCAGTAGAACAAATATTAAAAAGTTTGAATATTATTTAATTTATTTTAAATTAATATTCAAACTTTTTAATATTTGTTCAACTGATGTAGTTAACAAAGAAGATAAAATTAATTAATTGAATGTTTTTATTTTGGAAATGGTCTTTTTATCCACGTAATAAACTGTTAATTAAAAAATAACAATCAGATTATAAAAAAAAAAAAATTATATTTTTAACAGATTTACCCTCAAAATATCAAAGGGGTTTTTTTTTTTTTAATTTTCCAAAAAAAAAAAAAAAAAAAAAAAAAACCAGTTGTGTTTTTTTAGGGCTTTATAAAAACAATTTTTTTTTTTTTTTTTTTTTTTTTTTTTTTATTATATTAATTTTTTTTTTTTTGGAATGATATAATTTAAAGAAAATGATTTTATTAACACTTTTATATTTAATTATTTTTTATATTATAATAGATTTTATAAAAAAAAATTATAAAACAAAAAATCAATTACCATCACCATTAGGAATTGCATTACCAATTATTGGTCATTTACATTTATTACGTACCGATCCATATAAAACATTAGCTAAAGCATCGAAAAAAACAGAACATGGTATTTTAAAATGTTGGAATGGTGAGCATTTAATGGTTGTAGTTGATAATCCATCAATAATTAAACAAATGTATGTAAATACAAATAATTTTACAGATAGACCACAAACCAAAGTATTTGAAATCATTTCAAGAAATTATAAAAATAGTGGTTTTGCAAATGGTGAAAAATGGAAACATCTCAGAGGTTTATATGCACCAAGTTTTACAAAAATTAAATCAAGACCACATGAAAATATAATTTTAAAATATGTAAATTTTGAAATTAAATCTTTAAAAAATCATGCAATTACAAATTCAATTGTAAGTTTGACCCCCCCCCCCCTTTTTTTTATTTATTTTTAAATTTTAATTAATAAATCATTATTAACTTTTTCTTTTTTATTTTCTATTAATAATAAAATAAATAGTATAATCCATTTTTAATTGAAAATATTAATTCATTTGGTACAAAAGTTATTACAGAAATTATATTTGGTAGAGAGTTTAGTGAAAATGAAGTTTACTCATTAATTGGACCAATGAATAAATTATTTGGTATATTGGATACACCATTTCCATCAGAGAGTATATCATTTTTAAAACCATTTTATAGAAGATCTTATAAAGAATGTGATAAACAATGTGAAGAATTATTTAAATTGGTTGAAAAAGTTTATGATGATCATTTATTGAATCTAGACAAAGACAACCCAAAAGATGTAATGGATGTAATGATTGTTGAAACTGATTTCAAAGAAAAGGATCATGTAATTTGTATATGTTGTGATTTATTAATGGGTACAAAAGATACATTCAATACAATTGTTTTATGGTTTTTTGTATTAATGATAAATTATCAAGATGTGCAATTGAAGGGATATCAAGAGATAATCAAGGTTTTGGAATGCACAGGTCGAGATCATGTAACAATTGAAGATATCGATAAATTACCATACATTGATGGAATTATTAAAGAAATCTCAAGAATTCATCCAGCAGGTCCTTTATCAGTACCAAGAACTGCAATCAATGATATAATGATCAATGGTTATTTCATTCCAAAAGGTTGTCATGTTTTTCAAAATACTTATGGTGCAGTTTATAATTATATGAAAGAATCTGATGAACCTTGTAAAATGAAACCAGAAAGATGGATTGAAAATGAAAAATTAAGAAAAGATGGTAAATTAGACCCAACTAATGATTTAGCATTGATTTCATTACCTTTTTCAAGCGGAATTAGAAATTGTCCTGGTGTTGGTTTTGCAGAGTATGAATTATTCTTATTATTTTCAAATATCATTTTAAATTTTCATTTATCAAGTCCAAATAATCTAAAACTCAATGAAAGTGGTCATTTTGGTCTTACAATGAAACCATTTCCATTTTTAGTTGATTTAAAATTAAGATAATAATTTATTATTATTATTATTATTATTATTATTATTATTATTATTATTATTATTATTATTTTTATTTTTATTTTTATTTTTATTTTTATTTTTATTTTTATTTTTATTTTTATTATTATTATCTTCTTTTTTAGTAAATATTTTTTATACAACATATTAATAAAATTAAAAATCATTTATTTTTCTTTATTTTTTTTTTTTTTTTTTTTTTATTTTTTTTTATTTGTATATAATATTTTAAAATCGATTTTTTGTAATTTGACATAAAAAAAAAAAAAAAAAATAAAAAAATAATAAAATTAAAAACAAAAATAAAAATAAAAACTCACTTTCTTTTTTTTTTTATTTTAGAAATTATTATTATTTGTTTCTTTTTTAAATATAAAAAATTAAAAAAAAATTTTTAATAATGTCACAAAATGAATATGACAAAAGTAATTCACTTTTAAATATATTTTCAATAAAAAAAATAACGTTAGAGAATGAAACTCTACTAAATTCAAAGATACCATGGGAAATAATTAAGAATGGTAATGTTATTGATTTAGGTTGTGGTAATGGATGGTTTTGTAGAGAAATGATTGAAAAAGGTGTAAACCAAATTATTGGTGTTGACATTTCTGAAAAATTAATTAAAAAAGCAATAGAATTAAATAAAGATAATAATAATAATAATAATAATAATAATAATAATAATAATAATAATGAAAAATTAAAATATTATGTCACTGATTTAGATAATTTCCAACTTAATGAAACTCCTTTTAATTCATTAATTGGTTCATTTGATTTTGCATTTAGTTCATTTGTAACTCATTATCTATCAGATTTAGAATCATATTTTAAAAAAGTTTACAATTTATTAAAATCAAATAATAATAATAATAATATTAATAATAATAATAATAATAATAATAATAATAATAATAATAATAATAATAATAATAATGATAATGATAGAGGTAGTAGTTTTATATTTTTAGCAGAACATCCAATGAGAACTTCAACAAAATGTATTGAAAATAAATTTATAAATCATAAATTTGAAGGTGATGAAAATTCAAAAATGGTTTGGCCAATTTCAGATTATAGTGAAGAAGGTAAAAGAGTAACTAATTGGGCTGGATCAAGTGGAATTATTAAATATCATTATACAATTGAAACTTATGTAAACACTTTAATTAAAGTAGGTTTTAAAATTGATTATCTAGGTGAATTAAATCTTGTAGAAAGACAATTACAATTTAGTAATTCTGGTGATATATCTATAGAAGCAAATAGACCATTTACACTATTTATTAAAGTGTCAAAAAATTAATAAAAAAAAAAAAAAAATAAAAAAAAAAAGTTAAAAAAGTAAATAATTTAAATTTAATAATAAATAATTAATAAAAAATAAAAATAAATGTAAATTTCATTTCATTATCACAAAAATAAAATATATACGTTATTTTATTAATTTAAAAATTATTGTACATGTTGTGCCAAGAACTTTTATTAGAAAAATAAGATGAAATAAAATAAAATGATCTTTATTTTATAATTTTCTTTTTAAATTTTTATTATTATTAAAATTATGAATTTTAATAATAAAATATTCAATCGACATTAATAAGTCCACGTGGTTTTTACCCACGTGGGGTGAGAAAAGTTTAATTATATAAATTTTGATAATACAAGATTTTATTGCAATAATCCAATTATAGTATTTTGATAATAAATAATTAAATTGCATTATTCGACTAATTAATTAAATTATTTTCAATTTTATTTTTTATTTAATTTTAAATACAACATATTTAAAACTGGTTATCTTTAAAAAAAAAATAAAAAAATATTAATAGTTTTATAGTGTTTTTAAAAAAAAAAAAAAAAAATTTGGACGGATAATTGTGAAAAATTTGGACGGATAATGGTGAAAAAATAAGGATAATCAAAAAAAACCCTTTTAATACAAAGATGGAAAAAGGGAAAACATATTTTTTAAAACTATGGAATTATCATAATGTTATTATTTCATGGATAAGGATAATCAAAAAAAACCCTTTTAATTCAAAGATGGAAAAAGGGAAAAATTTTTTTTTTTTTTTTTTTTTTTTTTTTTAAAAAATATTAGATTGAATTTATGGATTTGGAGATTTTATATCGATACAAATATTTGGTAATTTTAATATGAAGCATTAACGATAAGCCCGTTGTGTTGCCATTGTGTAGCAAGTATTTCATGCATCATATAGGTTCAATACAAATTTTCTATTTATAATTAACAATACCCCTTGTAATTTCTAATCTATGAATGTTTTAGTGTGAATTTTTTTTACAAAATTTCCAAGTCACCACTAAATAATAAAAAATAATAATAACTCTCTGTAAAAAAAAAAATATTGTTTAGGTTAATTATTACATATATGTGTTATTGTTTATTTAGTACTTGATTGTTGCAGAAAAAAAAATATTTAAATTTAAATTTTACAGATTAAAAAAACTCATCGATGAATTTAACAGGTAAAATTAATATGATCCCGTATAAAAAAATTGATTTGAGTAAAAAAATATAAATTAACTTTTTTTTTTTTTTTTTATTTCAAAAAACTATTATTTGTTTAATAAATAAATTTTTAAAAATGTCACAAAATGAATATGACAAAAATGATTCACTTTTTAATAAATTTTCAAATAAAAATTTAACTATAGAGAATGAAACTCTACTATTTTCAATGATACCATGGGAAATTGTTAAGAATGGAAATGTTATTGATTTTGGTTGTGGTAATGGATGGTTTTGTAGAGAAATGATTGAAAAAGGTGTAAACCAAATTATTGGTGTTGACATTTCTGAAAAATTAATTAAAAAAGCAATAGAATTAAATAAAGATAATAATGAAAAATCAAAATATTATGTCACTGATTTAGATAATTTCCAACTTAATGAAACTCCTTTTAATTCATTAATTGGTTCATTTGATTTTGCATTTAGTTCATATTTAACTCATTATTTATCAGATTTAGAATCATTTTTTAAAAAAGTTTACAATTTATTAAAATCAAATAATAATAATGGTAGTAGTTTTATATTTTTTGCAGAACATCCAATGAGAACTTCAACAAAATGTATTGAAAATAAATTTATTAGTCATAAATTTGAAGGTGATGAAAATTCAAAAATGGTTTGGCCAATTTCAAATTATAGTGAAGAAGGTAAAAGAGTTACTAAATGGGCTGGATCAAATGGAATTGTTAAATATCATTATACAATTGAAACTTATGTAAACACTTTAATTAAAGTAGGTTTTAAAATTGATTATATAGGTGAATTAAATCTTGTAGAAAAACAATTACAACTTTGCAATTCTGGTGATATAACAATAGAAGCAAATAGTCCATTTACACTATTTATTAAAGTAATAAAAAATTAATTAAAGAAAGCTTTAATTTTTTTAAAAAAGTAAATCATTTTTATATTAAAAAAAAAAAATAAAAAAAATAAAAAAAAAAAAATAAAAAAAATAAAAAAAAAAGATTTTTTAATCTTTTTTTTTTTTTCACCTATCCTTTTTGACAAATTAACACAGCAATTTCAAAAGTTATGTTTAAAAATTAATTATTTATTTTTTTTTCCCCACCATTTTAGCTTTTTTTTGATACACACAGAATAATAAAGAAATATTAATAAAAATAAAGAAATAATAATAAAATTCTTTTTTTTTTTTTTTAAAAAATTATTATTTTATTAATTACCAATCACGTAGTTTAGTGTGCTCGAAATTGATAAAATTATTATGTTAACAGACACGAAATATGTTCGTTTTACAATTTAAAAAAATAATGCAGTTTCTGTTTCTCGTTAAAATAATTGTGACCTAAACAAAAATTAAAAAAAAAAAAAATAAAAAAACAATTAAATAAAAAATAAAAATAAAAAATAAAATAAAACTGGGATTCAAAAATAAAAGCAAGCTCTAATCTATTATAATTTTTAATTAAATATGTGTTAATCTAATTCTTCAATACACCTCTAAACTTTTCACTTATATAAAAAAAAAAAAAAAATGACATTAATTGGTATACCACGTGGTACACCTCAAATTGAAGTTATGTTTGATGTTGATAGTAATGGTATTTTAAATGTTGCAGCTGAAGATAAAACTTCTAAAAAAGTTGAAAAAATAACTATCACCAATGACAAAGGTCGTCCCTCTCTAAAAGATATTAATAAAATGGTTGAAGATGCAGAGAAATTTAAAGAACAAGATCAACAACAAATTTTGAAAGTTTATTTTACAAATTATTGCATAAATAAAAAAAAAAAAAAAGATTTACAAAATTTTATTTAAAATAATAAAATGAGAAAATAATATAATTTTAAAAAACCAATAGTATTTAATGTATTTTTTTAATTAAAATTATAGAAATCCTATCCCTTGTTTAAACAAATCTAATCGAAAAATCTGGTGAATTTCAACTGTTTCCCAAAAATGTGAAATTTCAGAAAATTAAATTTAAAAAAAAAAGCAAAAAAAAAAAAACTATTTATATTCGCTGTTTTATTTTTAATTTCTATTATTAATTATTTCTTTTTTTTTATATTTATATATATTAATTATTTTCTTATTACTTTTTTCGTTATTAAATTTAAATTTTTAATAGATTATTAAAAAAAAAAAAAAAAAATGACATCAATTGGTATAGATTTAGGAACAACATATTCTTGTGTTGGTGTTTGGTTGAATGATCGTGTTGAAATTATTGCAAATGATCAAGGTAATAGAACTACTCCATCATATGTTGCATTCAATGATACAGAGCGTTTAATTGGTGATGCTGCAAAGAATCAAGTTGCAATGAATCCAATAAATACAGTTTTCGATGCAAAACGTTTAATTGGTAGGAAATTTTCAGATAGTGTTGTTCAAAGTGATATGAAACATTGGCCATTTAAAGTTATAACAAATAAAAACGATGATAAACCATTAATTCAAGTTGATTTCAAAGGTGAAACTAAAACATTCTCACCTGAAGAAATTTCATCAATGGTATTATCAAAAATGAAAGAAACTGCTGAATCATATTTAGGTAAACCTGTTAACAATGCAGTTATAACAGTTCCAGCTTATTTCAATGATGGACAACGTCAAGCAACTAAGGATGCTGGTACAATTTCAAAATTAAATGTTCAACGTATCATTAATGAACCAAGTGCTGCTGCTATTGCATATGGTTTAGATAAGAAAGGTAGTAAAAGTGGTGAAATAAAAGTTTTAATATTCGATTTGGGTGGTGGTACATTTGATGTTTCATTACTATCAATTGATGATGGTGTATTTGAAGTTTTAGCAACAGCTGGTGATACTCATTTAGGTGGTGAAGATTTTGATAATCGTTTAGTGAATCACTTTGTAGATGAATTCAAACGTAAACATAAGAAGGATATAATGGGTAACCAACGTGCTCTTCGTCGTTTGAGAACTGCATGTGAACGTGCAAAAAGAACACTATCATCATCATCTCAAGCATCAGTTGAAATTGATTCACTTTATGATGGTATTGATTTCTATACCTCAATTACCAGAGCACGTTTTGAAGAACTTTGTTCTGACCTTTTCAATAATTGTATTGAACCAGTTGAAAAAGTTTTAAAAGATTGTAAATTGGATAAGAAATCAATAGATGAAATTGTATTAGTTGGTGGTTCAACTCGTATTCCAAAAGTTCAACAATTAATTCAAAATCTTTTCAATGGTAAAGAATTAAATAAATCAATTAATCCTGACGAAGCCGTTGCATATGGTGCAGCAGTACAAGCTGCTATTCTATCAGGTGATAAAAGCTCAAGAATCTCTGAATTAATTTTCATTGATGTTGCACCATTATCATTGGGTATTGAAACTGTTGGTGGTGTAATGACAAACATCGTTCCAAGAAACACAATTATCCCATGTAAAAAGACACAAACTTTTTCAACTCACACAGATAATCAAAGTGGTGTTTTAATTCAAGTTTATGAGGGTGAACGTACAATGACAAAAGATAATAATCTATTGGGTAAATTTGAATTAACTGGTATCCCACCAGCACCACGTGGTACACCTCAAATTGAAGTTAGTTTCGATGTTGATAGTAATGGTATTTTAAATGTTACAGCTGAAGATAAAACTACTAAAAAAGTTGAAAAAATAACTATCACCAATGACAAAGGTCGTCTCTCTCTAAAAGATATTACTAAAATGGTTGAAGATGCAGAGAAATTTAAAGAACAAGATCAACAACAAAAAGAACGTATTGAATCAAAGAATAATCTTGAAAACTATATATTTTCTGTAAAAAATTCAATTAATGACCAGAAAATCATTTCAAAACTCTCTAAATCTGATAAAAATATTATTGAATCTGAAACTGAAAGTACTCTTAAATGGTTAGAATCAAATCAATCTGCCGAAAAGGATGAATTTAATCAAAAGATATCAGATCTTGAATCAATTGTTAACCCAATCCTTAGTAAATTCTATCAAGGTAATAATAATCCAAAACCAACCACAACTACTTTTAACCAAGATCTTGATTAAAATTAAATATATAAATTTCAGTGTAAAAAAATAAAAAAATTAAATATACATTCCATAAAGTTTTCCTTTTCCCAATCATTTCTCTACAAAACCATCCATTACTACAAATAATAATTTTCTAAAATATCAAAAAAAAAATAAAAAAAAAAAATAAAAAAAAAAATAAAAAAAAAAAAAAATTTATTAATTTTTTTTTGGAGTGACAGAATTCTGTTCTGTTCTGTGGTTGTATTTAAATTCAATTATATTCTCATTTTAATTATATTGATATTTGTAGTCATTTAAATATTTTTAGTGGTAGACTTCAAATGATCTTTCTTTGAACATTTGTTGAGTTTTGTAATATATAAAACAAATATTTATCTGTTTTGGTAACTTTTTATTTAATTGTTTTTATTTGAAAAAAAAAAATAAAATAAAATAAAGAATTAAAAATAAAAAATAAATTAGAAAATTAAAATAACGAAATATTAAATGAAAAAAGGGGTAAAAATATCTTTATTTTATTTTATTTTTTTTTTTTTTTTTTTTTTTTTTTTTGACACAGAGTTTGTGGTTTTAATAAATAAAAACGAATTTGTTTATCATTAATTTGAAATTTCATTTTTTTATAATTTTATCCGTTTTTGTATAATTTGTCAAAAATGTATATTTATAAATGAAACAAAGAATTTGTTTACTTGAAATTCTATTGTGGTTAAATTTTTGACTTTGTAGGATTGTAATTTAAATTACAAATTATAATAATTTGGAAAAAATAGATTTTCAATTTAATTATTTTTTTTTTAAAAAAAAAAAAAAAGTATAAATTAAAAATAAATTTTAATGTTTTATTTCATTCACAAATTATTTAATTACAAAATAAAATAACAAAAATAAAATGACACTCTTTTGTAAGAATTTAATTATATTTTTTATTTAATTTAAAAATAAAGTTACTAATTTATTTATTTTAAAAAACTATTAGCTTCAATCTCATCAATGTCAAGTTCAATGACAAGCTCAAAATCCAGCTTTGCATCTTTTGGTAATGGAACAAGGGTGAGTTCAAATTCAATTGCATGTAGTGTTGACTGTGACGGCAAAGGTGTTAGCTCAGGATCAGACTTAACAGGAGGCGCTAAATCAGGTGGAGATTGTGGTGGTAAAGGAAGACCAAATAATCATGGTCATGGTCATGAAAATTGTCATGGTGGTAAAGGTCCAGGAAATTCATGTTAATGTTAATATTAATTTGTACTACAATGTAATATTACATTATTTAAAATAAAATGGCGATTAAAAAAATGTGTGGAGCTTTATTTATTTATTTATTTATTTATTTATTTATTTATTTATTTATTTATTTATTTATTTATATATATTTTTATTTTTATTTTTATTTTTAATTTTTTTTTTATTTTTATTTATTTTTTTATTTAATTTCTTTTTTTATAACCATGTGGAAATTAAATTTTTAAATGTTTTTTTTTTTTAAAAAAAGATATTTTTTTTTTTTTATTTTTTTTTTTGATGATTTTTCATCAACACAAATAATTAATAATGAATGTTTTTGAATTAATTAAAAAAAAAATTATTTATAAATCACTTATTTATTAAAATAATATTTTATTTTATTTTATTTTATCTATATTTTCATACAGTTAAGCTTAACTTTTTACAAATTTTATAAAATGCCATCAATGGGTATAGATTTAGGAACAACATATTCTTGTGTTGGTGTTTGCAATGAAAAAGGTCGTATTGAAATTATTGCAAATGATCAAGGTAATAGAACTACCCCATCATATGTTTCATTTAATAATAGAGAATGTTTAATTGGAGATGATGCAATGAATCAAGTTGCAATGAATCCAGTTAATACCATTTTCGATGTAAAACGTTTATTTGGTAGAAAATATTCAGATAGTGTTGTTCAAAGTGATATGAAACTTTGGCCATTTAAAGTTATAGCAAATAAATTTGATGATAAACCATTAATTCAAGTTGATTTCAAAGGTGAAACTAAAACATTCTCACCTGAAGAAATTTCATCAATGGTATTATCAAAAATGAAAGAAATTGTAGAACAACACTTGGGTGAACCTGTTACAGATGCAGTTATAACAGTTCCAGCTTATTTCAATGATAGACAGCGCCATGCAACCAAATATGCAGGTACAATTTCAAATTTAAATGTATTAAGAATTATTAATGAACCAACTGCTACTGCAATTGCATATGGTTTACATAGGAGAGGTATTGATGATATGAAAGTTTTAATAATCGATCTAGGTGGTGGTACATTTGATGTTTCATTATTCAATATAGAAGATGGTATATATGAAATTTTATTATCAGGTGGTGACAATCATTTAGGTGGTGCGGATTTTAATAATCGTTTAATGAATCACTTTATAGATGAATTTAAACTTAAACATAAAAAAGATATAACCAATAATCAACGTGCTATTTTTCGTTTAAGAACTGCATGTGAACGTGCAAAGAGAACTTTATCAATTTCATCATTAGCATCGATTGAAATTGACTCACTTTATGATGGTATTGATTTTTATTCAACAATTACAAGAACACATTTTGAAAAACTTTGTTCTGACCTTTTCCATAGTTGTATCGATCATGTTGAAACAATTTTAAATAAATGTAAATTAGATAAAAGTTTAGTAGATGAAATTGTATTAGCTGGTGGTTCAACTCAAATTCCAAAGATACAAAGAATGTTTAAAGAATACTTCAATGGTAAAGAATTTAACAACTCGATTAACCCTGATGAAGTTGTTGCATATGGTGCAGCAGTACAATCTGGAGTTATTTCAGGCAAAGGTTCAAACTTTCCTCAACTTATTTTTTTAAATGTTACACCATTATCAATGGGTATTGAAACTGTTGGTGGAATAATGACAAATCTTGTTGAAAGAAATACTCATATTCCTATTAAAAAAACGCAAACTTTTTCAACCCAATATGATAATCAAACCAATGTTTTAATTCAAATTTATGAAGGTGAACGTACAATGACTAAAGATAATAATCTAATTGGTACATTTGAATTAAATGGTATCCCACCAGCACCACGTGGTGTTACCCAGATTGAAGTTTGTTTTGATGTTGATATAGATGGTATATTAACAGTTAGTGCAGAAGATAAAACCACAAAAAAAGTTCAAAAAATCACCATCTCCAATATTAATGATCATCTCTCAAAAGTAGAGATTGAAAAAATGATAGTAGATGGTGAGAAATTTAAACAACAAGATCAACAACAAAAAAAAGAACTTATTGAATCAAATTATAAAATATATTGTGGTGATGAAAACACATTAGATTTTGAAATTACTCAAAAATTGTTAGGATCAGCTCAATCTACTGAAATGAACGAATGACTAAACTCAGTCCAAAATAAAAGTAATTGTTTTTTTATTAATAATATAGGTAGTATCATTTAATCCTTTCATATGTACAAAAATAATAAAAATAATAATAATAATAATAATAATTCACTTTTAAATAAATCCAAATGAAACTATAGTATGTGTTTCAATCAATAACAACTTTTATTTCCTTTTATTTTTTTTTTTATTTTTTTTTATTTTTATTTTTATTTGTTTATATATTGTATAAGAAAAAAACACTCCTGTATAGTTTATAACATCATCTACTATTTTAGTATAATAATAATAATATAAACTATACATGGATTATTTTTCTTATACAATTTATTTAAACTAATAAAAATAAAAAATAAAAAAATAAAAAAAAAAGAATTAATAGAAAATGTATAGATATTTATTTATATATTTTAATTTTTTGGTTTTATTAATTTATTCTTTTTTGAATGATTTAAAAATTCTGCATATCCACCAACAAAACTTTTGGCATCATCAGTACAACCCTCAATAACCAATGGACATGTAGTATGATATCTTGCTTTATGTCCTAAACCTGTTGTTTGTTTCTCTAAATATTCTTTCCATTCCTCTCTATCACATTCTTTATTTTCAACTTTTATATTTTTATTATTACTATCAATATGTTTACCTAATTGAACTGCTTTTTGATAATATGGACCTTTTTTTTTTTTTTTCATTTAAAAAGTTAATTGGTATTTTTTTTTTTTTTTTTTTTTTTTTTCAATACACTTTTGTATTTAGAGATTCAAAAATACAAACATTGTGGATATCCATGTATAGTGAAACATGTTTCCTCTCCAAATAAAAATGAATTTAATGATTGCATTTGTTTAAAATCTGTAGAACTAATTAATGAAAATAATAAAAAAAAAAAATTGAAAAAGAAAAAAAATAAAAAAAAAAAGCAAAAAACGTAAAACGTTGTCCAGATAGAATAAATTAAAAAATAAATTAAAAAATTAAAAAATTAAAAAAAATTACTTTAAATGTTAAAATTTATTTTAGCTTTCTTTTTAGATATTTCCAAAAGGCTATGTTTCAATTTAACTTCATAATCTTTTTCAAAATTATTATTATTATTGTTTTTATTATTATTATTATTGTTATTATTATTATTTTCAATATTTTCAACACTACCATCAATTTCATTTCCATCTTCATTATTATTATCATTATTATCATCTCCATTATCACCAATATCATTTATTTTTCTCTTTGAATAAATTAATCTCATTTGATTTAAACCTAATTTATAACTTGATTGGAATTTTTCATAAACATTTGGTTTCCATTTTAAACAATGTAAAGTTTGAGATCTTTCAGCTTTTTTCATCATAGAAATATAATATTTAATTTCTGATTTATCAACAATTGTATAAGAAACACCAAAATTTCCAGCACGAGCAGTTCTACCAACTCTATGAACGTATAATGTAATATTTGGTGGTGTATTATAATTAATTACAACATCAATATCTTGAATATCCATACCTCTAGACATAATATCACTACAAATTAAACTATATAGTCATATCATAATTAAAAATAAAAAAATAAAAAAATTAATATTAATTTTATGAATTATAAAAAAAAAAAAAAAATACATTACATATCAATTTGATTTAATTTAAATCTTGATAATAAATCAGCTCTTTCAACAGTTGATAAAGATGAAGAATATTCTTCACATGTGAATTTTAATTTATCAACTTGACCAATTAATTTTAATAATGTATTTAATCTATGAGTGATATCAACTGATTTTGTAAAACAAATGATTTTCTTTTTATTTTCACCATTTGCATTGTTTTTTAATAATGATTCATAAATAATATTTAATAAAACCAATGGTTTTTGATCACCATTTGAAATGATATAACATTCTTTTAATGTTGATGGCATACTATATTTAATTTCTTTAGTTTTACTAGTTGTAAAAAATAATGGTGCATTCAATTGTAATAATGAAATCTTTGATGGATTATATGTCATTGTTGCTGATAATAATAATTTAACCAATTTAAATTCACTCCAACATAAATGATTCATTTGATTATTATTATCTTTTAATGATATTGATTTTTCAAATAATTCAATATCACTAAAAAAAAAAAAAAAAAAAAAGTTAATATATTACAATAAATTTATAATAATAATAATAAAATTAATAATTTACCCTTTACTATTATATTTTATTAATTGTTCTTCTTGTTGTTGATTTAAATCAGAATGTTGATTTGTTGAATCAATTACAATTTCTAACCAATCTTGAAAACTTTGTCTTAATAATCTATCAGCTTCATCAATTACTAAATAATTTAAATATTTTAAGGTGAAACCTAAAGTTTCATTTATATGATCAACGATTCTACCAGGTGTTGAAACGATGATATCAACCAAACTTTCATAAAGTGCATGTTCGCCATATGAATGATTTTTAATTAATAATTTTTGTTCAATGTGAAATGGTTTTACACCTAATGAAAGTACAACTAAATCAGTTCCTTTAATAATTGATTGAAATGTTTTTTCAACTTGAATCACTAGATCATGAGTTGGTACAATCACTGCAACTCTAACTCTTCTAACTACTCTTTTAACAATTTTCTGTACTAATGGTATTGCATATGCCAATGTTTTACCACTACCTGTTGGTGCACAAACACAAATATCATGTCCTTCAGTACGATTTATAAATGGTACTATCTCTTGTTGAACTGGAAATAAATTTATAATTGATTGTTCTTTTAAATTATTTATTAACCATTCTTCAATACCAAATGATTCCAATGTATTATTATTATTATTTATATTTTCATTATAATTTATTGTTGTCATTATTATAACGTATTGCAACTTTTTTTTTTTCAAAAAATAAATGAAAATTGATAATTATTTCGTTCGTTTTTTCCAAAATTTTAAAAAAAAAAAAAAAAAATTAAAAAAAATTAAAAAAAAAAAAAAAATTTTTTTTTTAATTTTTTTTTATTAAAGGCAATCAATTTTTTTTTTGTCGACAAAGGATTTCAAAAATGGGAGAAATTAATAATAATAAAGAAATAAATGAAAAAGATGATGAAATTAATAATAAAAGATTAAAATATGAAGGATTTATAAAAAAAGAAAAAAAGAAAAAACAAAAGATTGATCATTCAATACCATTAAAAGAGAAACCAACTCAAGAAGATATTGATTCCCATAGTGAATGTTTATTTTGGATTGTAAATAAAAAAAAGCATAGAGCTGAATTTTGTAAATATAAAAGAGCAAAAGATTCAATACTTTGTAATCATCATAAACCAATTGATCAAATATCTTCAGAACCGCAACCGCAACTAACTGATTATAATGGGGACGATGTCACTGAAAATAATAATAATTCTACTACTACCACCACAGCCACTACCCAAGATGATAATTCCAAACCAAAAGAAAGAAAAAGAATACATTGTCCATTAAATCCAACTCAGTATGTATTTTTTTTTATTTTTTTTATTCTATTTTTAGAATTAGTATTTATATTAATAATTTTTTTTTAAAAAAAAAAAAAATAGTATTATTTATGAATGTAAATTACAAAAACATTTAAAAGCATGTCCAAATGCAAAAGTTGGTCAAAAGAATGCACACATTGAATTATCAAAAAAAGAACCATATTATAAAGAGAATATAAATGATTTAAATGAAAATGTAAAATTAACATTAGAACCAATAATTTTATCACAAGTTTCAACTGAAAATTTAATTAATATCTCTATTAAATTGGATCAATTCTTTGAAAAATTCTTTAAAAATGAAATTCAATCTTTAAATCAAACACATAAATCTTTTGATAAAATTTTTAATTCAGAGTATGTAATATTTAAATATATCATCACCTATAATAACAGCAGCAACAACAACAATATATTATTAATTGGAAAATAACTTATAATTTATTATTTATTATTAATATTAATATTATTATTTTAATTTTTAAAAAAAAAAAAATTAAAAAAATAGTCAACAATTAAAACATATTCAACAAGAATCATCAATTATAAATTTATTAGAAAATAGTAATCTTTATAATTCAGATAATGTTTATTTAGAGTTTGGGGCAGGATCAGGTAAATTAAGTAACCATATATTTATGTCACATGAAAAGAAATCAGGTCATATTTTAATTGATAGAATGAAATTTAGATCATTAAAAAAAGTAGATAGATTAATAAAGAATGAAAAAGGTTGTCATCATTTCTCTAGACTTTTAATTGATATTAGACATTTAAATCTATCAAATCTATCAATACTTGAAGAGAAACCATTCGTTATCACATCAAAACATCTTTGTGGTTGTGCAACTGATTTCACATTAGATTCAATTTTTAATCTTTTAAATAATTCAAATGAAAAAGTTAATAATAATTTTAAAGGAATTGGTATTGCAACTTGTTGTCATCATATTTGTAATTTTAATACTTATTCAAGTAAGTTTTTTTTAAATTTTAAAAAAAAAAAAAAAAAAAAAAAAAAAAAAAAAAAAAAAAGTAATTTTAATATTTTTATATTTTTCTATTTATAGATCAATCATATTTAAAAGATCAATTAAATATTACACCATTAGAATTTCAATTAATTTGTTCGATTAGTAGTTGGGCAACAATTGATGAAAATAAATGTAATAATGATGATGATGATAATGAAGTTGAAGAAGATGATGAATTAATTAAAAAAGATAAAAAAGAAAAAAAAGAATTTGAAAATCAATTAAAGATTGAATTTAATAAACAAGATGTATTTAGTATAAAAAGAAAAGAGGAATTAGGATATAAAGCAAAGAGATTAATTGATTATGGTAGATATTTATTTATTAAAGAAAAATTAAATTTACCAAATACAAAATTTTGGATTTATACAAATCAATCAAAAGAAAATTTATTTTTAGTTTCAAATAAATAAATTAAAAAATTAATTTAAAATTAATTAAATAATTTATTTAATTGTTAAATTGTTTAATAATATAGATGAATTATTTATATTTTTTTTTTTTTTTTTTTTAAAAAATTTTTTAAAAAGTTTTTTTTATTTTATTTTTTTTTGTTAAAGAATTGTTGGTAAAGAATCGTAACCATTTGTAGCAGGTAAAGTTTCTCTTTTCGAATAATAGGGTTCAAGTACTACATCTTTAGGGAAATTTCTGAGACGTGGTTCACCTGTTGATACATCGATAGTGAGTTGAAGTAT